>NW_007728567.1:297879-306575 GCF_000696425.1 Galeopterus variegatus
AAAGGAATGAATTACTCCCTTTTAAAAGCAAAGATCTTCAGAACACCACTCCCACTCTAACTATATGCTGCCTACGAGAAACAAATCTTAAATACCAAAATAATTAAGTAAAAGGGCAGATAAAGATAGGTCATTGCAAACATTAACAAAGAGAAGGCTGGTAAAGCAATTCTAATATCAAAGTCAATTTTGAGGCAACTGGCATAAGCTATGCATAACAGGGCAACTAAAACATAACTGAAATTATTAAAGATAAAGAGGGATATTTCATAATGGTAAAATGTTCAGTCCATCTAGAAAAACATAGCAATTCTAAATTTTATACACCTAAGGATATAGTTTCAAAATACAAGAAGCAAGAAGTGATAGAAGCAAAAGGAGAAATAAACAAGTCCACAATCACAGTTGGAGGTATTAAGGCATCTCACAATATCTGATGGACCAAGTAAGCAAATAGAGATTAAAGATACTCAACATTTAAACAACACAATTATAAAACTTGACCTAATTGACTTACATAGCACACTGCTTTCAACAACTTCAGAATGGGCAGTTTTTTCAAGTATACACAAAGCGATACCCAAACTAACCATACACGGGATCAAAAAGCAAGTCTCAACAGATTTCCAATAAAGTACCAAAACAGAAAAACTAAATCATGGTCTTATAAACCAGGATAGTGATTACCCATGGGAAGAAAGGTAATGACTTGAAGAGGACCAGAAATGAGCCTCTGGGATGCTGATAATGTTCTGTTTCTCGATCTGTATGCTGGTCACATGACTGTATTTGGTTTCTGAAAATTTATTGTACTGCATAAATGTATGTGTATAAATTGTATGCATATACATCTATGTGCACTTTTCTGTATGTACTATTTAATGAGAAGTTAACAACAGCAAAACCTTAGTACAAAACAAAATAAAGCAATACTTTGAGCCCAGATGGCCTCATCAACGAATTCTTCCAAGTAAATGTCAGTGTAACCTAAGAACTCTACGAGAAAGAATATTGTGGGCCAATTTCTTTTGTGAACATAGGTGCAAAATCTTAAGCAAAATATTATCAAATCAAATTGAGCAAAAATATAAAGCTCATTAAGTTGGGTTTATTCCAGGACTGAAAATTTGGTTTAACTTCTGAAAATCAATCAGTGCAATCTAATGTACTTACAAAATGAAGAAAAAAAAAATCATATAATAATCTCAACGGATACAGTCTAGAAGATTTCATACAATTAAGCATCCAGTCATCTGAGAAATACCAATGTGGACCCCAGTGAGACACTTTAACCCTTGAATGGCCGAAATTAAAAATAAAAGGACTGACAATACCCAGTTCTGGTGAGGATATGGAGCAACTGGGACTCGTACATGGCCCACATGAGTGCACTTTGGTAGAAATGCTATGCACAAAGGTGTGGCATTATCTACTAAAGTTGAATGTACACATATCCTGTGACTCATCATTTCCCCTCCTAGGTTTATGCTCCTCAGAAATACTTACATAAGTGTACCAAATGACACTGAAATGAATGTTCAGGGCAAATTAGCCCTACAGGTAAGAGCACGGATGATCATCACAATTCTAATATCAAATAAAAGAAACCAGACATAATTCATTCCCTATGATTCCATTTATATAAGATTTGAAAATAAGAGAGCTAATTTATGTTGTTAGAAGTCAGGACAGCGGTCACCTCTGATCTAGGTGGGGAGAGAGCATGGTGGAAGGTGGATTTCTAAGGTTCTGGCACTGATTCGTTTGTCTTAGGGTGATGGTTACATACAGGTTTCTTCATTTTGTGATAACTCATGGACCTGAACACTCAATATTTGTTTTTGTTTTGGGGCTGGCCAGTCCTGAGTACTTAATATTTGTGCCCTGTTTTGGTATATGCACTCTACTTCCATAAAAGAGTTTATATTAACATGATAGTATATGAAATTGTCCATTTGACTGAAGTTCTAAAATCTTTGACTCACCATATGATACAGTTTGTGTTTCTTGTTCTGTAAGGCAGCAACAATTCATCCAGTGGCTGTATAAACTCTAGTATACCCCAAGAATCAGGCCAATGAGCCAGTCTACAATGTAGAACTGTTGATGTGCTATTTGAAGCATCCAGATCGATTCCTGGGCTGTCACAATGAATCACAGAGCTGCCAGAGATCTCAAAGACCAGGAGAGGACAATTTTGGAAAATCCTTTCTGTGGCAGGGGCTTGGAAGAAGACTTGGTTAACAAAAACCCTATGGAACTCGCATATGTTCTTCCTCTGCTAACTCAGAAGGTCGCCTCATGAATCACAAGCAGTTGAGAGGAAAAGTTGGCCACCAAAGTAATCGTAGATAACATCTGCTGAGTGTTTTCTCTGAGCCAGGCCCTGCTGTAAACTCTTTGCCGGCAATAACTAAACTTAGTTGTCAACACAATACTGCGAGGTGGATTTTAGGATATTATTAGTCTCCGCATACAGAAAGGTAGACCTTTTTATTCTCATGACACAGATGGAAACTCAGAGGCACAGACTGGTTAAGTGATTTCCCTAAGGTCACACAGATAAAAAGCAAAGAAGTAAGATTTGAACCCCCGCAATCTGGCTATAGAGACTATTCGCTTACCTTCTATACACACGGCTCCTCCAGGCTAATTAGCATCTTTACAATCTGCTCTTGCATCCAAGATCAAGGATGGCATAGAGTACAACTTGTTATTTATTTATTTATTTATTTTACTGGTAAGGGGATCTTAACCCTTGGCTCAGTGTGGTCTGCACCATGCTCAACCAGTGAGCACAACAGCCATCCTTATATAGGATCCGAACCCGTGGCCTCGGCGCTACCAGTGCCACACTCTCCCTAGTGAGCCACGGGGCCGGCCCACCTTGTTATGTTTTGAAGGAATGTTCTTCCTGCCTAAAGGAAAAAATTTTTCTCCACTGGCTATGGTTAGAAACTCATCTGTGTGGAAACCCTTTGTTTTGGCAGCTTTACCATAGAAAACCCTTCCTCCAACCTAGTCAAGGAGGGGCTGCTCACCAAGGAAGAGCTTCTGACCTCAAAGGGCTTGGGTGTGAGAGTGAGTAACTCTACCCATCATGGAAGGAGTAACAGCCCTCGCTTTGCCAAGCCTCTTTCCAGTTTCAAACCCTAACTCCTGGGGAAAAGGGAGATTATAGACCCATGTCATTTTGTAATGTTGGGCATTTCTCAATGTGACCCCATTTAGCATTTTTTTTGTCAGAGCTTCTTGATTTTCATTGATCTGTTTATTAGAAGATACATGAAATTAAACAAGTGCAAGCTTTTGTTTCTCTCATGAGCAACTGGGCCAGTATGGGAACTAGTGATCCAGATTTTGACTTTTTTTCTCCTTGAAGGCATTAAGAACATTCTGCATTTCCGAAGTTTCAAATTTCTGCTTGATTTGACTTCATCAAATAAGAGAAAGCTAGAGACTCCTTCAAATTAAGTCCTAAGCAACTACATGGAAGGTATCCAAGGAATTTACTAACAGCTAAAATATTAACATTTCATATCATCTTGACTCATTTCCTTCTGTAAATCTGTGTTTCTGGAAATGCTGATTAAAAAGTGCTTTAAGAGAAGATAGATAGAACCCTGACCTGGCACAGACTTGCGGTGTGCTGAGCTGTCTGGGTACTCTGTGGTTCCAACCCAGGTGGTAGTTGGGTGTCAGCAAATGGCGAAGTGTTTGTTTGCTAGAATGAAGCTTGAATGAAGCCAATGTGAATTTTTGTAACCACTGCGGTGTTTCTGCTTGTCCAGGCAGTGCTCCCAACATGTGAGACCTGCTACTTATGGCTCATCTCATTTGATTTAATTATATGAATACTAATTTGAAGGTTATGCTTATATACCAACTTGGTGTTGCAAGCAATGCAAATTGTTTTAGTCATTGAATAGAGACAAAGCATAGAAATGCCAAGTTGACAGTGGGCCTGCACTTTCTTGACTTATGATTCCTGTTTCTGGTGAGGAGCTGATTCAGACTCTCCCAATGGAACAGATCTGGGTTCTGCTGTTTTGATGCTGTCTCCCCAACCTGCAGCAACAGCCAGCAGCCTGTGACTGGGATGCTTTGCTTATTGCTCATGACTTAGTGATACATACAATTTTCTGTCCTTTCCATAACTTTAAAATATTTTTATCAAAATAATGTATGAACATGGTTGTATAAATTGTATAATTTAGAAAGGCATCTAATGAAAACCAGCAGTCATCTGCACCACTCAGTCCTGGCCTGTTCCACTCCCTATCATATTTTTAATATCCAAGAGCTTTCTCTTGTTATTTGATGGTTTGTTCTACAACTTATTTCCGTTTACTACAGAATCATTTTATTTGGTTAATTTATCATGGTCTTGCTCTTGAATGTTTTGGGCCTTATTCAAATGAGTGATGAGCTGCCAAAACATCTGCAAGTTCACAAGTGTTCTTGAAGCTATCAGAGAGCCAAGGTTGCAGGGCAAGCAACTAAGTTGAAATCTAAGGAAAGAGAGACATATACAGGGAGGAATAGGCCACGAGCACTTCCCTGCCCAGGGCAGATGCTCCTAGATGCCATACAAGTTGTTAAGAAGAACTCAAGTAGGATGTTTAATCAATCACTAAAGGCTGAGTGCAAGTTAGCATAATAATATAGAATGCTTGGAAGCTAAAGAATTTGGGCCTGTTTGCAGATTCTTCACTAGAATTCACCAGGTGTTCACAAGGGCAGGGTGACAAAGGTTTGCGTCACTGCCAAGGAACACTGAGTGTAGGGAGTCTCCCTCTTCTACAATGCCTGCTCTTTGTCTGGGGGAAGATGCTACCCCATCCCTCAGGCTGCTCCCTGCAAACACACCCTGAGAAGTGGCCCAGGATGGGGTGAGAGCCTTGCATTCATGGCACCCCCAGTGAGAACTTGCAGGGACCCACGTGGCCATCACCCTCCCAGCGAGGTCCAGCACCAGTCTCCAAATATTCAGTGTCCAGTTTCCCCCATGGAACAGGGAAGACCTCTTTCCTGCCCGTGAAGTCTAGACCACAGGCTTGCTGTTGAGGACAGGGGGATGTGAAATAAAAGGTCAAAGGTTGGAGACCTGCCTCTTCTGGCCTTGAGGGATTTGGGAGGTGACAAGAGATGAAGCACAAGCAAAGGATGAGAGGTCCTTCCTCGACATGGAAATAGGGACATGGGTTAGAGCATGCCTGATAATGACAGCACAATTTTACTGGTTTTTCATGATTAGTCAGAAATTGAGATTTAAAAAAAAATTTTAAATCTTCCAATTTCAAAATTAAAAATTAAAAAAAATACTCTGAAAACTTAAGAAAACCAAAGTATGGGCCAGAGATGACCTGTGGGTTGCCAGTTTGTGTTTGGCATTCTAAGAGAATGAGTTATGAGGTATCTTTGGAAAGCAATGTTTTTGTGGGTTTTTTTCCCCCAAATATTCATACCAGAGTTTAAACTTGTAGATTTTCCTTTAGAGTAGTGAAGTTGGGCCCCTACACCCTTTTTCAGATAATGCTTGCATTGCTCAAGATATTTTCAGAATGCCTCTTTTGGAATTGCCTTCAGAAAGGTTTACCAATCAGATATATTGTTTTGTAGTCATAGCTCATTTTCTGATGAAACTAGCATTTCCCTGTATGATTCCAATCATCTTCACCACATGTGGCTCTGAATCACTTTTAGTTATTTCTAAAACTCACATCCATTCTCAATGCATGGCGACACACTGCCCAGGGAATCATTCAAAAGAATGTGTTCCAAAATCATTAAAATACGATTATAACCTTCAAGATAAAAACGTTTAAAAGGACTCACCAATTCATCTCTTCATGTTTTTACTGGTTTTTGAACCACTAATAAAAGGCTTTAACTTATTAACTTTATCTTGGTTGGATATTCTGAGCAGTACTGTGACACTATCCCTCGTAAATTCTGCTGCATGAAATCAATCATCTCTCTCTCTTTTTTTTTTTTGGTGCTAAGAATTATGAACAAGATATAGCAGCATGAATGGTTTTAGGTCTACAATAGGGTAGCAGCTGAAATACCATCTGAAATCTTGAAAAGCTGATCAGTGTGCATTAGATTATTTTTCTAGCCTTTTTGCTCTGTTATGAGGTGTCTCTGTGTAACATGCATTTCTAAAAGCACCTGTTATTTGCAGTTTCCTCTTATTTTCTGTTACTTGAAACAAATACCTCTGTAGTTATTAGCCATATAAAGAATGCAGTTTTCTACAAGTTATTTATAAGGGGCAAAAAATCTAAAGAAGAATATAAGAAATGGCTAGTTGAGCAGATGATTCTGCTTCTGTTGCTGAGTGTAGGGCAGGGATCTAGAGCTCTCCTGCCTTTGATGGGGGAGGGGGAGGCTTCAGGGGAAGTGGGAAACTGTTGCATACCAGTGGGTACAGAAGTGTTTCAATATATTTACAACCAGTAGGATCAAACTGGTGAATAGCGAATACCAGCTCAATACTAGCCTGCCCTTTAGGTTCCTAATAAAGCTCTTTCTGAAAATTTCCAAGCCCTGTTGCACTGAACTGAGTAGGCAGATTTGTCTGTACTAGGAACAAGTTAGTAAGAGCAGCAAAGTGGCCCAGATCAGGCTTAGGGGTTGGACATTAGAAATCACTGCTTCCAGTATATCATGACCTGCCTTCTAGTTATACCCTATCTTTGAAGATTTTGATCTACTGGAATCTGAAAAAAACAGACAAACTTCTTATATCTTGTATAAATGAACAGTAAAGAAAGTCCAAGTGAAGATTTAGCAGACTTTGCCTTAAGCAAATGGAATTCATACATCTGGTTTCAAGTAAAAGCTGGAAAATCGTCACTAAAACCATAAAGGAAATTAAAGCACTAAATTGAAAGAAGAGAAGTTTAAGTTTAGGTCATTTCTGTGATTCTTTCAGGAGATAGTTCATGGAGCTTTTTTTAAGTCTTTCATATGCCCAACCATGTTTATTCATGCTAATACACACACACACACACACACACACACACACACACACACACACACACACATATATGAGTTAATTTTTAGAATTCTTGACTTTTTTATTTTAAAATTTAATTGTACATATTCGTGGGGTACAGTGTGTTGTTTAAACACAAGCATATATTGTGCAATGATTCACTTAGGGAAGAAAGCATTCATACCTGAAAGTTTAACTTATCTTACAGAGTATATGAAAGGGTTGAGGAACGGCCAGCAGCTGGTCCGGCTGGAAAATCAGGGAAGAGCCAGGTAGGCTGTGGGAAGGATGTGGGCAGAGAGAAGTTGGAAAGAGTAAGTGGAAAAACACCTTTCCCTTCCTTCTTTCCAAGGGCGTATGCAAAAGCTTGGCATTAATAATTAACTTTGCAAACTTTAAAAGTAAGGTCAATTAGTAGACTCTTCTTCCTCCCACCACTCTGTTGGAGCTTGTACCAAACCACAAAGCAGATTGTCTGAAGGCAGCAAGCCAACATGTAGCTGGTTCATTCAGGGAAAGTTAGTGTTTGCATACAGTCAGGCTCAACAGCGTCTTGGCATCTCATGGGCACAGCCTCTTGTAACCTCCTTCCTCTTCTTCCATTGGGAGGAGATGATATTGACAGACAGGAAAAGCTGAAAGTCAAACAGAAGTAGAAAGGCGGGACACACTGGAGAGCGTACACAAAGAACTGAGTGACAGGCACAGAGCCTCCCAGCAGAAGCTCTGAACGTCACATGGGGTGGTGTGTGGTGTGTGCACGTGAACACACACCTGTGCTCATGCACTCACAGGTGTGGCCGCTCATATTTTGCTGATGGATAAACAGAGGCATGTGGAGAACGTCACATTTCTAGGACAATGAACAACTAGTGGAGGAGCCAGGAGTGAAATCCAGTCCTGCAGTGCTGAAGGAGTTCTCTACTGCGGCATTTACTCTCCAGTTCCCTTCCTCTCACTCATGGCCCCTCTTCTTCCCTCATTCACAGAATCTATGATTCAGAATAGGGCTGCAGTATAGTCGGGTTTGGGGGAAATTATCACAGACAGGAGGAGAGTCTGGGAAAACTGAGGTAAGGAGATTTACCTAGAGCATGGCAGGGCCAAATATAATGTTTGTTGAGTGAATGAGTGATGGGTTAGAGTGGGAAGAGCTTGGAGGTTGTCTTAGTCTGTTTGGGCTGCTATAACAAAATACCTTACGCTGGGTCATTTACGAACAGCAGAAATGTATTGCTCACAGTTCTGGAGGCTCACAAGTCCAAGTTCTAGGCTCCAGCAGATTTGGTGTCTGGTGAGGGCTGTTTTTGCTTCATAGATATGGTGCCTTCTATGTGTCCTCACACGGCAGAAAGGGCTAACAGGCTCCCTCGAGCCTCTTTTATAAAGGCATTAATCCTATTCATGAGGACAGACCCTCAGGACCTAATCACCTCCCAAAGGCCTCACCTCTTAACACTGTCTCTTAACATTTCTGTTGCTTTTTAAAAAATACCTGAAACTGGGTGATTTATAAAGAAAATGAAATTTATTGCTTACAGTTTTGGAGTCTGGGAAGTCCAAAGTCCATGTTTGGTGAAGGTCTTGGTGGTGGCAAGAGTGACCCGAGGGTCTCACATGGCAGAAAACGGCAGAGCAGAGAGATGCTAACCTCCTCACGTGCTCTCTTTTAAAGCCCTCAGAACCATGCCCC
>NW_007728567.1:306597-309814 GCF_000696425.1 Galeopterus variegatus
TCTTAGTCTGTTTGGGCTGCTATAACAAAATACCTTACACTGGGTCATTTACGAACAGCAGAAATGTATTGCTCACAGTTCTGGAGGCTCACAAGTCCAAGTTCTAGGCTCCAGCAGATTTGGTGTCTGGTGAGGGCTGTTTTTGCTTCATAGATATGGTGCCTTCTATGTGTCCTCACACGGCAGAAAGGGCAAACAGGCTCCCTCGAGCCTCTTTTATAAAGGCATTAATCCTATTCATGAGGACAGACCCTCAGGACCTAATCACCTCCCAAAGGCCTCACCTCTTAACACTGTCTCTTAACATTTCTGTTGCTTTTTAAAAAATACCTGAAACTGGGTGATTTATAAAGAAAATGAAATTTATTGCTTACAGTTTTGGAGTCTGGGAAGTCCAAAGTCCATGTTTGCTGAAGGTCTTGGTGGTGGCAAGACCCGGGGGTCTCACATGGCAGAAAACGGCAGAGCAGAGAGATGCTAACCTCCTCACGTGCTCTCTTTGTGAAGGTCTTGGTGGTGGCAAGAGTGACCCGAGGGTCTCACATGGCAGAAAACGGCAGAGCAGAGAGATGCTAACCTCCTCACGTGCTCTCTTTTAAAGCCCTCAGAACCATGCCCCTGACCACCATTTTTAATCCATTCACTGTGGCATGATACTACAATCCAATCACCTCTTCAAGGACCCACATTTCAATTACCATAATAGGATTTCCCACCCTCAACAGTTACAGTGGGGATTTAAACTTTAATGGGGGGTGGGGAGCATCCAATCTACAGCACTATTGCATTGGGATTAAGTTTCAACATATGAATTTTGCGGGGACACAAACATTCAGACCACAGCATTTCTCCCCTTGCCCGCCCCCAATTAATTTCCTTTTCACAGGCAAAATACACTTATCCCATCCTAGTAGTCCCAAAAGTCTTAACTCCTTCCAGCATTAACTCAAAAGTCTAAAGTCCAGAATCTTTTCTAAATATCATCTAAATCAGATATGGGTGAGACCCATGTATGATTCATCCTGAGACAAATTGCTCTTCAGCTGTAAACTTGTGAAATGAAACAAGTCATGCACTTCCAAAATATGATGGTGGGAGAGGCAAAGTATAGACATTCCCATTCCAAAACAGAAATAGGAAGGAAGGAAGAAGTAACTAGTCCCAAGTAGGTCCAAAACCCAACAGTGCAAACAACATTAAATCTTAAGGTTTGAGAATCATATTCTCTGACAACATGTCCCACCTTCTGGACACACTGGGGCAGATGTTGGGTCCCCAAGGCTCCGGGTGGCCCCACCTCCATGGCTTTGCTGGCTGCAGCCCAGTCTGTAGCTCTTACAGGTTGGAGTCATGTGCCTGTGGCTCTCCCAGGATGAAGTTATACACCAGTGGCTTTATCAGTCTGGGGTCTCTGGAGTGGCTCCACCAGACATTCCCCTGATGGAGGCTCTCTATGGTGGCCCCAACCCCACAGCTCTGCAGGGCTTAGTGGGGACTCTCCAAGGTGTCTCCACCCCCTACCCCCTGACAGTTCTCTACCAGTACCAGGGCCCCAGGGCTCCCTGAAATCTAGGTGGGGGCAGCTGTGCCCCACAGCTTGTGCACTCTGTGCACCAGTGGGGATAGCACTGTGTGGACACCACACCACCATGGTTTACCACCTGTGTCTTCCAGAGGAGTGGCCCAAGCTGCACCTGGGTCCACTTGAGCCATAGCTGGGGCAGCCAAGGAGCACTGTGCTGGAATTTAGGGAGCTGAGCCTTGGAATAGTTCTGCCCCCACCCACGGCCCTGGCATTCTGGACTTACGTGGCTGGCGCAGTCCCAAAGATCTCTGAAATGCCTTCAGGGTCACTACTCCATTGTCTTGATGAATAGTGCTTGGCTTCCCCCATCCATACTAATTTTCTTATCAAGTGGTTGCTTGGTCACACCCTTGGTGTTGGCTCCTGAACAATCTTTCTCATTCTTTACAACATGGCCAGGCTAAGAACTTTTAAAATCTTTAAGTTCTGCTTCCTTTTTAATTATAAATTTAATTTTAATTAGTTTCTCTCTTTTATAAGCAGTCAAAAGAAGTCACATCATGCCCTCAACACTTAGATATTTCTTCCACCAAATATCCTAGTTCATTGCTCTTAAGTTCTACCATTCACAAAGCACTAGGACACAAGTGCAATTCAGCCAAGTTCTTTGTCATTTTATAACAAGGATGGCCTCTTTTCCAGTTTCCAGTAGCATGTTCCTCATTTCCATCTGAGAACTCATCAGAAAGGCCTTCCACCTATATTTCTACCAACATTCTGATCATAACCTCTTAGATAATCTCTACGAAGACTGAAGCTTTCTCTACAGCTCTCCTCTTTTTCTGAGCCCTCACCAGAATTGCCCTTTATAGTCTGTTAGAGGCAGTACAGGCTTTTCCAGTATATGCTTCAAAACCCTTCCAATCTCTATTCATTACCAGTTCCAAAGCCACTTCCACATTTTTAGGTATTTGTTACAGTAGCACCCCATTTCTTGGTACCAATTTCTGTCTTAGTTTTTTGGGCTGCTATAACAAAATACTTTAGACTGGGTAGTTTATAAAAAACAGAAATGTATTGCTCACAGTTCTGCAGCCTGGAAAGTTCAAGGTCAAGGCTCCAGCAAATTTGGTGTCTGGTGAGGGCTGCTTTCTGCTTCATAGATATTGCATATTCCATAAATTTGGGGGGGAACAAAGATTCAGACCACAGCAGAGATACTAGTCAAGAGGTGAATAAGGACAATAATTACATCAAGCTCTCTACTCTGCTTCATAGATATTGCATATTCCATAAATTTGGGGGGGAACAAAGATTTAGACCACAGCAGAGATACTAGTCAAGAGGTGAATAAGGACAATAATTACATCAAGCTCTCTATACCAGATGCTTCCAGGGTATTGTACCTACATTATTTCATTTAACTCCTACAGCAACCCTAGAAGGTAAGTACTGCTGTCGTCCTCTTATATGGATGAGTAGCTAGACTTAGTGGCAGTGGAGTGGTGGTAAATGTTTAATGACCAGCTTGGGGAGGGAAGGGGATGCTGATTTGTAGTGTTTGCTGGTTCCCATGTGTGAAACATCACTGTAGTGATTAGTTAGGTGAGGTACTTTTTTTTTTTTTTCCTTTTTGTCTTTTTTACTGACTGGTAACGGGATCGCAACCCTCGGTGTTGCGCCCGCACCATG
>NW_007728567.1:310794-312363 GCF_000696425.1 Galeopterus variegatus
GCAGCCAGTGAGCGGGAACCGGTCTCCACATGGGATCCGAACCCTCGGCAGGAGCACTGCTGCGCTCCCAAGTGGCGCACTCTCCAGTGCGCCACTGGGCCGGCCCGTTAGGTGAGGTACTTAAGTTATGTGAGGTGTGGTTAGGTGTGGTTAGGTGTGGTACAGTGAGAGACATTTAGACCATAGAGAGGAGNGCGGGAACCGGTCTCCACATGGGATCCGAACCCTCGGCAGGAGCACTGCTGCGCTCCCAAGTGGCGCACTCTCCAGTGCGCCACTGGGCCGGCCCGTTAGGTGAGGTACTTAAGTTATGTGAGGTGTGGTTAGGTGTGGTTAGGTGTGGTACAGTGAGAGACATTTAGACCATAGAGAGGAGGGTAGCATGCCTCTCAGGGCCAGTGGGAAGGGGGGGCCATCTGGGACACGTGTCCTCACCCAGTGGATTGGGGACAAGAGAAAGAGGGAGGGAAATGTGGGCTGAAGCTTTTTTGGGGATCCAAGATGTTACCCAGTTGGGTTTCTTATGATAAAGTTGGATTGGTTAATTTGAAGGGGGGACAGGGCTTAGCTTGGGAACTTGAGTTATGTTATCAGGTTTGCCAGGCTTAAAGCAGAAGTAAGGTAGTCAGGGGTTCAGAGTATGGCCTTGTCTGTCTAGAACATGAAACCTGGAACTGGGTGGAGACTGTCTCAAAATAGGTAGGTCAAGGGTGACAAGCAAGGGGAGGGACAAGAAGATGAATGCTGAGGCAACATTAATGTGAATGAGAGTTAAAATAATTGTCATGGCTAATTACCAGCTACCAATGCAATGCCACTGATTGTAGAGCTGGGAAGAGATGCACAACATTTGCTCCCATGTGCTGGTTAGAGCCAGCCCTAGAACCTCTTTGCTTAGGTGAGTTAAGCAACTTTCCTCAAAGCAATTTCCTTGAGTATTAATGGCAGAGCTAGGGCTTCAACCTAGGTCTCACCCCCAAACCATCCTCTTAACCAATGCACTATAGCACCTCTGTGTTAAATCACCAAGATGTGAAAAGGATCCTCTTGGGAGCAGTGGCATGGCAAAGAAGAGGAAGGGATGAATGACAGGGAAGTTTTTGTTTTGTTTTATTGTTGCAGAAAGCATCCTAAAAGACAAATATTTTTCATTTTTGTCAGCCCAGCAGTCTGAAAAAGCAGAGTTCAAAGATCAATGACCCATTAATCTCCAACTGCCCAAAGAGAACAGTACTTTGAGCTTAGCAGAAAGTTACATAAACTCTTCCTGGGCAAGAGATTCTTAGGGAGAATTAAAGATTGTACGAACAGAATTCATTTGGGAAGAACTAGAAGAACTTTCTATGCCTAGAATTCCATTTAAAGCTGGGGGCGGGGTGACAGCAGAGTACAGAGGGGGACTGTTGGGAGGTTATGGGATTAAATAAGCAAGTAGATATAGGTGTTCCAATGCCAAACACTGTGGGATGGTGGTGGTGTTGGGGTAGTTTCCACATTCTTCCATTACTCTTCTGTGTTGCCTTCTGTACCCAAGTTTGGTCTTGCAAGGAAGGCTCTGTCTTGATCAAG
>NW_007728567.1:312898-315626 GCF_000696425.1 Galeopterus variegatus
CTTCTGTGTTGCCTTCTGTACCCAAGTTTGGTCTTGCAAGGAAGGCTCTGTCTTGATCAAGGCCTTGGCACATGGTGCTTCATTTATTGTGCACAGAGTACAGTACGTCGTATCAGAAAGAACTTTGGATTCCAATCTCAGCCTCGCCATTACTGGGCTGGCTGATCTTGGGTATAATACTCTGAGCTTATTTTTGTCATTTGTAACAAAAAGGAGTTGGGCTAGATTGATTTTTAAAATCTGTTCCAGCTCTAAAAGCTATAAATCTGTGACACTTAAATATTTTCATTTCCTCAGTGATATGTTTCCTGCTGAATCTTTGAAGAAGCGAAACTACTTGGAAATAGACTGGCTATAACAATAAACAGTTATATGGTTCTTATTAGAGCCACAGTGTTTTAAATGCTTTACTTATGTTAAATCATTTAGTCTTTACAACAATCATTTGAAATAGGTAATATTATTATCCTCATTTTACAGATGAGGAAACTGAGGCACAGAGTAGTTATGTAAACCTGTGAAGTAGGGGCTTACTTGTCTCTATTACATGGATGGAGAAGCTAAGGCTTAGAGGCAGTGGTGTGCTGCTAGCTTGTGGCACAGATGGAGAGGGTCCCACATGGCTGGCAGCAGGCCCATGAGTGGGCTCAGGAGCACGTGACCAAAGGAATCTGGGGAGGCATATAAATTAGGTCCAGTCCACCCCACTTCTGGGTCATTGCGGGAGTGTCTGGATCTGAGCCGCGCCACATGAAGCAGAGAGCAGCTCTGCAAGGCTAACTTCCAGCCCTCCGTCTCCTTCACCATGCTGCTCTGCTGAGTCTCTGTGGCTATGGTGGCCTCAGGTGGGTGAGTGGGGGGTGTCTGAGGTGGTCGTCCTCCCTGAGTCCCACTGATGTCTTCAGCGTTTGCCTGGGTTCCTCTAACCCACGTCCCTACCTCCATGTTGAGGAAGGACCTCTCATCCTCGTGCCTTCGTCTCTTGTCACCTCCCACAATCCCTCAAGGCTAGAAGAGGTAGGTCTCCAACCTTTCACCTCCATTATCTCACATCCCCCTGTCCTCAACAGCAAGCCTGTGGTCTAGGCTTCATGAGCAGGAAAGGGGTCTTCCCTGTTCCATGGGGGAAACTGGGCACGGAATGCTCGGACACTGGTGCTGGACCTTGCTGGGAGAGGCAATGGCCATGTGGTTCCCTGCAAGTTCTCACTGGGGGTGCCAAGAATGCGAGGTTCTCACCCCATCCTGGGTCACTTCTCAAGGTGTGTTTGCAGGGAGCAGCTGACGGATGGGGTAGCATCTTCCCCCAGACAAAGAGCAGGCATTGTAGAAGAGGGAGACTCCCTACACTCAGTGTTCCTTGGCAGTGACGCAAACTGTTGTCACCCTGCCCCTAATGTTTCTTGTGAGCACCTCATGTGCTTTAATGCAAAGCTTGGGCATGTGGGTGACTTGTAGCATTTGCCACTTTTCTCACCATAGGCATCTTGAATCTGTGGCTGCGACTGAGTGTGAACGTGACAAAGCCAGGTGGCTAACTGTCTCCAGAAACAACCAGCTGTTCATTGGCTTCCTGGCTTCCAATAGTCTGATTTGTGATCTGATACGCCCTCCAACAGCGTATTGTGAGGAAGATGAAACTATTCACTATCCTTACTTTTAAAGTTTTCAAGATTATTTCTTTATGACATGGCTGCGCACACTCCCTTGAAAAGATTTTTTTAAGATAATAAGACAGGGCCGAGCCCGTGGCGCACTCGGGAGAGTGCGGTGCTGGGAGCGCAGCAGCGCTCCTGCCGCGGGTTCGGATCCTATAAAGGGATGGCCACTGCGCTCACTGGCTGAGCCCGGTGTGGCCAGTCTCAAAAAAAAAAAAAAAAAAAAAAAAAAAAAAAAAAAAAAAAAAAAAAAAAAAAAAAGATAATAAGAAAGACAGAATGTCGCACATTAGATGCAAGGAGGCCCTCAGTAGACTGGCTGTACCCACAGTCCCAGTTTTGTAGACGGAGGCAGTTTACCAAAAGAATTATATAAACCTGCTCCTTGCCTTTAAGGAGTGCTCAAACTCCAGACAGACTCACTGATGAGACCACAGAGGATTGTAATAAAAGCCTTCCTTTAATGTATGACTGAGCCCGTGGGCACATGCATCATATGGAAATCAGGGTGGTGTCCAAATGTGGGTGGAAGCCCACGCAAGCACAGGACTTTGTCTGAAGCTTGGAAAAGGCCAAGGAAGTTGTGTAGACTCAAAGAATAAGCTTCAGTGAGGGGTGAGCGTACATACTACCAGAGATCTGGAAATCCCAGGAATCTTTACCCAACTCCTTTTGAAAATACAATTACGAGTGTGTTTCCCTTCACTAAAGCACATAAAAGTTGGATCAAAGCTGTTGTCTTCCAATGATGAAAATTGTCAGAGAGCCAGTGCTGGGTAGCTCTCTCTCCATTGAAATTGTATGAAACTGTTTTAAGTGAAGAAAAAGTTAGACTGAGAGTCAGGAATAATAAATATTCTTCTCCTAATTTTTCAGTTTTCCAGAACATAGAGATGCTTCCCAAGAAATCTCATAAAGTCATTACTAGCAGAGATTGAAGGTATTTTTCTTCAGTCATTTCTGAAGTTGAGCAGTCTGGGACCTCGTTCCCATCAATAATGTGTGTCCTTTCTTTTTTTTTTTTTTGTCTCTTTTTTCGTGTCCGGCAACGGATCGCAACCCTCAGTGTC
>NW_007728567.1:316512-318814 GCF_000696425.1 Galeopterus variegatus
AGCGGCACACTGTAGCAGTGCGCCACCGGGCCGGCCCATGTGTGTCCTTTCTAATGTAAGTACTGTATGTTGAAAAGTGCTATTTCTATTTGGTTTATTTGGAGTCAAAGTTTATTTGTTCAATGAACAAGCATTTATTGAGCACCTACTGTGTGCTAGACACTGTCTCCAGCCCTAGGGATGCTGTAGTGACCAAAACAAATAAGATTTTTTTGCCCTTATTGGGAAGACAGACAATACACAAGGAAACATGTCAAAAAAACCCCATAAGTTCGTAAGTTGTTTTATGAGGTATGATGACAATAAACACAAAAATGTGATAGAGAATGCTTTGAGTGGGGTGTGCTACTTTAGACAGGGTAAGATGGGAAGGGGCAGGTGTGGGGGTGAGATTTGAGCTGAGGTCTTTATTCCAATAAGAAACCATGGCAGGAACTACGGACAGCACGTCCACGCAGAGGAAACAGCAAACATGAAGGCCATGTAGTGGCACCAAACGTGACGTGTGCCAGCAGCAGAGAGAGGCCAGTGTGGCCAAAGTGTTAAGACAAGGGTGACAAGGTTGGCAAGGAGGTGGAGAGGACAGGTGACACTGGGTGTTGGAGGTCAAGGAAGGAGCTGAGTTGGAAGGTTTTCCACAGAGCAGCTGTGCTATCTGGCTAGCGGGTGGAAAGGGTGTGTGTCCCAGCTTTTTAATGGAGAAAATAACAAAAGCGATCTGTGCACTCACTTCTGGGTCAGCATTCACGATTTTTTTAAATGAAACATTTCATGTTTTGTTTAATGGTAATCTTATTCATATGCAAATAAATATACATTTGCATTTCCTCTGGTGCATTGGATGTTACTCACAAATTGCAGTTTATAATATTGTGAACTTAAACATAAAATTTCCACACGTTTCCATCTGTAGATTTAAACCGTCCCAGGTGGTTGGGCCTGCATAACTAAATGTAAATAGAATCTTGTTCATGAATTTGCAGATTGTTTTTTTCTCTACTGACCCACGTGGGGCTGTAACCCATTACATTTTGGCATTTTTGAATGCAATTTAACATTTAATATTTAGATATGTGGCCTAAACCACACATTGGCATTTTTTCTGCATAAATCCATAAAATACTTGAGCATATGGAATAAAGCCTAGCATGCATACCTCCCACCTCCTTAGTCTATATTCTCACTCACTCTCCTCCCCTCTCTCTTTCCAAACATGGAGGTGATGTCTCTGGATAGCACATGTTTGTACTTCCGGAGCAGGAAGTTTGTCTTGGGAGTCCCTCCCACTGGACTCTAAGCCCTGCTAGGGCAGGGCTGTGTTGGTTCAGCCCCCACTCCCATCCTCCCACACACCCACCGTCATCCTGTGGCTTGCACGTCATTTTGCACACTAGAGGTGTTCAGTCGAATTGAGTGGCAAGAGCATTTCCGGCATGTGTGTGCACAATTTAGCCAGCCAAAGTAGTGTGTATGGTATTCTTAGACGTGGCATAGTTAACTGGAAGTAATTCCTTCCCAGCTGCTGAGTCAGCCACAGTAAAAGCTGATGCATTTTGAAGCCACGAGGTGGGTGGATAGGTGGAGGGATTTGTGCATGAGTGGTGTGCTGCTAGCAGCAGAACTTGCAGAAGGGAAGACCCTCAGGAAGCCTCTCCTTTTTGAAACTGTGCAAGCTTTTACATAATCCACTGTCTCTGCAAGGAACTTTGCATCTGTGCAAGGAAACGCTTCTGCAAAGACTGGGTTTTGTCATGTTTTATTTTGTTTTTCCTAAGCAACTGCAGGCAGAACTTGATGTTCTGGGTTTTCTCTCCCCAGGTTTGGGTGTGAGTGAATTTCCATTTTTACCGTTTTGTAAATCATTGCCGAGGCTTCCGCAGAGGCACTTTTGTAGGCATGGATTGTATGTGCTTAATGTCTCATGCAGAACATACCAGACATCTAATCACTTTGCTGCAGCTAGTGTAGCTCAGCAATATTCTCTTTCCTCCACCCTTGCTGGAACTGCAGAACGTTTCTGTACATCGCATGGAAGATTTTCCAGTTCATTTTATTTGAATAGTAAAATAAGGTTGCCAGATAAAATACAGGTCACTCAGTTGAATCTCACTTTCAGACAAACAACTAATAATACTTTAGTATAAATAGGTCCCAAATATTGCTTAATTTGCTAGACACTAGGAAGACATACTTAAATACTGGGAAGATATTTGTTTATCTGAAATGCAAACTTGACTGGGCATCCTGTATTTTTATTTGCTAAATCTGGCAACCCTAATTAAAATCATAGTTGCAGCCAGCA
>NW_007728567.1:319342-320237 GCF_000696425.1 Galeopterus variegatus
TCTGCCCAGCGTTTCCTTGTGAGGGGAACGAGGCCGGCAGTGCGGAGCCGAGCTGTGCGCTGCAGTGCTGGGGAGGCCGCTCTCAAGAAAACACGGCCGCCGCCAGCTGGGTTGAGGCTGCCTTAGCAGGAACACTTTCACAGCAAACACATTCCAGTTGCTTTTTTAAAAAAAGGTAATTGAAGGCTGTTTTTATTGTTTATTGCTCATGTGAGTGTACAGGTCCCCTGCTGCCTGGTGCAGTATGTGCCCAGGTAAACCTGACCTTGTGGGAAGGGAACAGGGCAGGACCGGAGAGGGTGAACCGCAGGGCTCCCCTGGATCGGGAGGGAGCGAGGGAGGAAGGAGTCTGTGGAAGCCCTAGTTTTTGAAGCCGGCCCCTGCAGAGCTGGTCTCAGATCACAGGAAGATGGGGGTTCAGGCTGGAACTGTGAAAAGCGCAGAGCTAAATCCAGCTGCAAGTTTCCACCCACAGTCACGGTGAGGGGAGCAGTTAGGATGCCAGGCGTGGCATCTGCTGCCACAGGCAGCTGGTTCTCTGGGGGAAGGAGTGTCTGCAAGATGCTGTGACATCTGGGAAAGAATGTTTTCTAAATCTCCTGGGTGACGGGGGCTTCCCTATTAACCGACCAAGCCAGTGGGGAGGCAAACAGCAGAAGTGGTGGATGGAAGGATAGACTGTCCTCACTGATGGGAGACATCCACAGTGGTTGGATATCAGAATTAGCTGGGTGCCCGTGGGCACATAAATTTACTAATCTGTGCTTCAGTGTCCTCATCTACAGAATAGGTTGGTCTCAGTGGTGGGCTCTGCCAGGTCTGATTTCATTATTCACCTGGAAACTGCCCCAAATTGGATAACGATTCCCCAGTGTCAGTTCAGTCACCTATACTA
>NW_007728567.1:321296-321969 GCF_000696425.1 Galeopterus variegatus
CAGTTGCTGGAGGGTGTGTGGGTGGCATTCAGGGAATGTGATAAACATTAATGAATTGATGCTGAGGTGTCTACAAGGTATCCATAGAGTCTGGAAACACAGATAATATTGTTTCAGATGGAAAATATTTGTGACACATTATGTATATTCACCTGTCTTTCTGGATTTTATGGAAACCTTGTATACTTAGCTGATTTCATATATGTAGACAAATATATACATGTATATTTATATTTATATAAATAAATATCTTTTTCAAAGAGAGAGAAATATATTCAGATTAGAGAGAAAGAGAAAGAAAGAGAGGAAACAAATGTGGCAGAAGTGCTAGTGAATGTAAGAATAGTCAATGAAGCTGTAACTAATCTTCTACAGGCATGTTCAGGTAACTACTACTTAGGTGGTCAAGGCATTGCGTTTGCATAGAAATGAGCTTTATTTGTGTGCCCATAAAATCTATTAGTGTTGTGGAGACAGAGATCGGGTGAGCTCCCTGAATAAGTAAGACATTATCAATGACAGCATTCTGACACTTATAACACATGCCATTTCAGCAGCATACAACAGCCCCCAAATTTATGGTGGTAGTTATCAGGAAAAAGTACGAACTTACCTCCTCAACTTTTCTGATTCCTTTTTGAATTTTTAATTCAAAAATATTTTTAAGCATTTT
>NW_007728567.1:322435-322752 GCF_000696425.1 Galeopterus variegatus
ATATTTTTAAGCATTTTGAAGAATATCGATATAATTGAGGACCTCGCTTTGTTAACTAATAGGTAAGTAGAAGTAAAAAATCATAAAGTTTTAAAAGTTAAACATATATATGTTTCGCTCAATGATCTGGTAAAAATGAAAGTAAAAAAATATAATTTCAAATATTTTCATGTTTTAAAAATTTTTTCAAGCAACTAAAAAAGGTTGGTAGAAGCTTGCATATTTCATAATAATAAAAAAAAAAGTACATGGTCTACAAAATGCAGTATTTACTTTGTCAGGGCTTTTCTGCTTGTTTTATTTGTTTTGTTTTGTTT
>NW_007728568.1:0-10337 GCF_000696425.1 Galeopterus variegatus
AGGTAAAATTAGATGATGGTGTGAAAAAGTTGGGGCTTGACAGTACCCTTTCTGATACCTTGACATACAGCCTCCAGTTAATAATCAAAATAAATCCCACTAATGAATATAAATCCTTTACTGACAGATTAAGAAATTAAAATGGCACATGGTAGGACATGTAATAATTCAGAATGTTGTCTTCCATGAATCCTATGTTACTGCATATGATCTTATAAGGCTACTTTCTTGTGTAGATTATCACTGTTTCACATAGTGTAAAGGGCCACATACAAAAGTAAGTTAGTGGTTAGAATATATAAATAGATATAAAGTGAATATGCCTCCTGTTTCTTTTTTTATTTCCTTTTTATTCGCTATAACCCATACATTCACAAAGGTTAAAGTGCATTTAATAGTTTTGTTTTGGAATCTTTCACTATTTTGTAAAAAATATATTACTATGAATATTTTAAATCAATATTTTATTACTATGAGAGTATTTTATTTCCTATTTCACTTTAGTTACTAGAAAATAAAATTTGCTGTAAAACATAGTATTGAAATATGTCTCACTACACAGACTGTACATAAACATATATTTAATGTTATAAATATCATACATAAGTATATAAAAAATTTTACATAAGCCTGTGCGCATGCACATACACAAGACCAAGTGGAATAATACCTTTTCAGGGTTAGATTATTATGACATGGCTTTTCTGGTAGGTGAGGGCATGTTAACACTCAGTCTTAATGTAGAGGGTTGTAAATCTTGATTCTCATTTGATTTTTAGAATAAGGATTTTAAGTAATGCATGTATGGGCAAAAGCCCTTGATTAAGCAACAATGGTCTACAGATAGCATGGCAAAAGCCCATCTAATCAATTCTAATCACTGTTTAGGGATGGGATTATGTACTTTGATTATTTAACATACTGATTATTGTTAAAAGATGTTGAAAGAATTGTAGGGAAAAATGTGAAAAAATGTTTGCTGAGGGCAAGATTTTTGTCGGTGGAAACTTTAGAGACAATTATCTTAAGAATGTAACTTTTGCTTAGATCATTTGGGGAGAGGTTAATTTTGGGTTAGATAATGATCTCAGTTTGATCAATTTAGCTTTTCACAGATGCTACTTTGGAATGTCACCTTGTTAATTTAAATGATGTTACTAGTTTCTATTGTTTAAGCTATATTTAGCTATAGATAACTTTTGTCGTGTTGCCCATGTCTTTGTGTCCTTTTGAAATGATCAAAGCAACTGATTTTTCTTGTGAAACTTCCTTGTCTTAACAATAAAAACAGAAGCTGACTTTGAATCAGGGCTGTGTCCAGTTTTCTCCTTCTAACAGAGGAGTTGCTGAGGTTCAGTCCCTTCGGGCTTCTCATTTCATTCATGTTGCTTTGAGTAATCATTTTTGTGTGTGTCTCTGTCACACAGAGAGAAGTGTAACAGTTAAGATAACCCTCTTTTCTTTTCTATGTACTTGCTCCTCCTTCCTGACCCATCCTGAACCTCATTAGTTGATCATCTGAAATATTCTCACCAAAACACTTGATTTCTTTTGTTCTTGTGCTTCTGTAACATCTGCTCAATAGAAACACAAACCTGTTTTGAATCTACAGTCTTCCTTCTCAAGTGCCCTGCTAGAAAAATTGACAAATTCTTTCAGGTTGGCATCACTATCCAGTTCATGGTCTCCTAACTCCACTGGACCTTCAGAATTGATTTTCATTCTTTTGTCCTCCTTTTCCTTTGCTTCAGCTTAAAACATTCACCACTCTCCTTAAGTTCCCTTCAATTTGAGAGGACAATTTTGTTTATTTCATCTAGTAGAGTTGATAGCCATCAAGCATGATCCCCCTCAACCTCTTACTGCCTCTAGAAATGTATTTACACACACACACAACACACACACATGCATGTATCCCCCCTTTTTTTCTCAGAGGTCTTTTTTCCATTCTTGTGAGATGCTATATTAGTCCATTTTTGTTCCTTATAACAAGATACACAGAACTGGGTGATTTATAAAGAAAACAAAATTTATTGCTTACAGTTTCAGAGGCTGAGAGGTCCAAAGTCCAGGGAACACATCCAGTGAGGATCTTGGTGGTGGCAACAGTGACAGCCAGGCATTACATTGTGAAAATGGTGGAGCAGAGAGAACATAGAGAGTAACTTCCTCACTCTCTTTTTAAAGCCCTCAGAAACACACCCCTGACCCTGACCACCATTATTAATCCAATCACTATGGCATGGTCCTACAATCCAATCACCTCTTCAAGCCTCCACCTTTCAATTACCATAATAGGATCTCCCACCCTCTTAACAGTCACAGTGGGGGCTAAGTTTCTAATACATAAAACTTGGGGGACACAATTCAAGTTTCAGTGAGTTTTGGGGGGACACAATTCAATCCACTACAGATGCCATTTAATCTCTTTCTTTCTAAATCATCTCTCAACATATACACTTACACTTCAATTTCACTCATTCCAAAATTGTGCCCTCCCCCAACCCCACTTGACCTGCATTTATGTGTAGATTCTCTCCTCCACATTCACACAGATTTCTTAAAGGACTAATCTGTTGTATTTATCATTTCCTCATCTCATTCTTTTCAATCTATTATTCTGCAGTTGATATTTTTCCCACTAAGGTCACAAATGATCTCTCAGTTAACTCCTATGATGTTTTGCAATCTTTTTTTTAACCAGACCACTCTCCTGCATCTGAAACTGTTTCTTGCTCCATGGAAATACTGATACTGGAAACTTTCTTAGTTTTTGGTATACCACACTCAACTGGTTTCTTTTGCGATTCTCTATTACGCCCTCTATCTTTTTGTCATCTCTTTTTCTTCTGTTTTTCTGTGAATATTGACCCTCAGGGTTCAACTCTCAACTCAGTGCTCTTTTTATCCTATAAATCTCCCTTTATGGTTTATTAACTCTCAGGTACTACTCACTTGTCAGTGTTGCCAAACTATGATCATATATATCCAATCACCTAATTAAAATATACATCTGCTTATTCTATAGATGCCTTAAAATTTCCATTTCCAAAGATGAA
This sequence comes from Galeopterus variegatus, assembly GCF_000696425.1. Lineage (NCBI taxonomy): Eukaryota > Metazoa > Chordata > Mammalia > Dermoptera > Cynocephalidae > Galeopterus > Galeopterus variegatus. The sequence goes on from NW_007728568.1 coordinate 3,060, forward strand.
TTCATTCTCCCTTTTTAAAAAATAGATTGTCCTTTGACATCCTCTATGATAGTTGTTGAGGCTATCTTTTACCTCGTCATGAAAGTTAGAATACTGTTAGTCATTCTTGACCCTTCCATCTTCTGCACATCTCATATTGCTGTAGTTGTCAGTGACTAGTAACTTCTAATCATTTGCTAACGAGGTGATCCTGGGGAGCTTTAAACATATTGTAGATCAATTAAAGCAGAATCTCTGGGAGTAGGGCCTGGGAATTTGTTGTTCTAATGTGCAGAGAGGATTGGAAATCATTTTTCCCAGATTTCCCAAACATGTCAGTTGTTTACCTCTATTAGCACTTCCCTACTTCAGGTCCTCATCATCACTTAATGCATATGTCCTATGCATCTCCCTGCCTTCAGTCTTATCCTCTCCAATCCGTTATCAACCTGGCCATCATGGTGAATGTTCTCAAATGCAAATGTTACAATGATATCACCCTTGCCTCTGAAGCTTCTATGTACTACCCACTGGCTTAAAATCCTCCAATGGCTTCCCATCAAAAAAAAGGATCAAATCCAAGCTCTTTAATTGGCCTTATTTTAATCCACTCATCACGTGTCAGTTTTTGTCTTTTGTTTACCATTTTTCTGCTTCCCACAAACTGGAGCTGATTATTTTCTGTTCATACATAGATGTTTTATTTCTTTTATGTCTTTGCTTATGCACTCCCTTTTGATTAGAGTAACCCTCTTGTGATTAACTGTTAATCCTACTTATCTTACATGTCTTGGTTTAGTAAACACTTTTTCCAAGCTGGTTTGAGTGTCTTTTCTCAGTTTCTCATAATGATCTCTGCCCCCAGAAATCACTGCTTTTTCAACTTGAGTATATAATTATCCTTTTATGTGCCCCTTTCTCTTTGGGAATGTTGACTGAGGCTTAATCATCTTTGTATTTCCTGGTGTTTAGCATAATGCTTGACATACATTAGATGCCCAAAAAAGGCTTAGTGAATAAATGAGTGAATGAGAAGTTTGAAATCATAGCTGATAAAGATAGATGCCTAATAGATTTTACCTGAAATAATCAAGAGATTTAATACAGAAAAGGATAATTTTTGTACATTGAGAATGGAAACTTGGAAAACAATAGACTCTCTGTAGATTTAGAATATGTTAGATTTCTATTGACATTGTCAGATTTACTTTTGCAGGTAATTTGCTTTTTCTGATTTGTACATTCATTTTGGACCTTTCTGCTCTTAGTTTGGCTTCTTGATTATAAAATGAACATATAACTGCTCTATGTTAATATTAGTCAGATTAGCAATTAATTTCTCATGGAATTACATGATTTTTATATCACAAATTAATCTCCTGTGAATTGGGGCTTATTATATATATTTTTTAGGGTCTGGTCACCCTGGATAAATTTGCCAATTTCTAGATCTGCCCAATTAAGTGATAGGATCAGTACCAAGATCTCCTTCAGCCTTAAAGACTCTGAATTTATATTTTTTAATTAAAAAATAAAAATTCAATGTTATATTAATTTGTAATAATTACAATGCAGGGGGATTATAAACAAGTTATTGTGACAAATTCTTTCAAATTATGCATTCTTCACAAAAACTCTTAAGAGAAAATAAAATTATCCATATTTTTCTGAATCAAAGCATGTTCTAGGAAACATAGAAAATATACTATGAAGTATGTAGAATACAATGAGAATATGAAGGAATACAGAACTAAGACAAAGCAGTTGGCTTACTCCAAGTTTTGGAGTAGCTATTTAATAGTTTGATATAAATCCTCTTTATTACAAAGAATGACTACCAAATAAATCATACTCTGCAAAAGAACTGATTGGGAAACCAATTGTCTGGGAAGGAAAACCACAAAGAAGTGATTTTGAAGACATCATATACTTTTCAGATATGTAAAGATCTGAAATAAACACTAGAATATTAAATCTGAAATAAACGTTAGAACAGAAACCTATTAGGGAAGCTGCTTACTTAATTTTGCCCATGTTGCACCCTGTGGTATTGATTGTTTAAGATTATTGAGCACACGTGCCGCAACAAGAATTGTACGTTACTATATGTACTCACAAAATAAACTTTGAAGGATATTCACATCTAGTAATATTAGATGCTAGTCTCTGTTCGGTAAGGAAATGATTATAACTTTTAATAAATATTGCTTAGGAAATGATGTGAAGATTTTATATATATGTACATAAATGTTCTGGATTTCAACTGGTATCCCAAACCATGAAATCCAATTTTTACTATCTCCTACCACCTACATTGGAATCTCTAATTTTTGCTTCAAGAAGTGAATTATTAATCATAATCTTAATTCTTAGAATATGATCACTGTGGTAGAATTTGCCAGTATCTTGCTATAACATCTATTCACACTTTTCTCTTCAGAAACAAACCCTGAATTTTTAGTTGGTTATATTGCTTCCCATAATAAAAACCACACTGCTTTCCAGACTTTTTGCAACTGAATTTGGCCATGGGACTAAGTTCTGGCCTTGACTGTCAAAGATAAATATTTGTGGAAGTTCTGTGAAGATTGCTTAAAGGAAATTGACACAGCTGGAAGTTCAATTTGCCCTTCTGCCTTTCCTCTTAAGCTTTTAGCCTGGAAATCAGTGGTGACGGATGGAGTGACAACAGCCATCTTGCAACATGAGGGTAGGAAGCCAGGTGCTGAGATAGTACAGAAGAAAGATAGGAACTTGAGTCCTTAGGAAAATTGTGGAGCCACCATCCCTACCTATAATTCCTACTTTCAGACTTTTTCTATCTGAGAGAAAAATAAAGTTCTATCTTATTTAAGTCATTGTTATTTTTGCTGTTGCTGTTGTTGTTAAGCAAGAATTCTAGCTGACCCTAGACTAGGACTCAGAGTCTGGTTATATCTGATGAGCCAATGGATCAGCATCCCTCACTGCCAACAATTAGTATGTGTTGTTAAGGATGGAAGAAAATCTATTCCTCTTAGCAAGGAATGACTTGTTAAGCCCAAATATAACTAGGTCGTATTACTCTTATTTCTTTCTAACCTGTGAATTTGTGTCCAAATTCTTTCTGGGAGATTAGCATTTTGTGTTTTAGTATTCTGTTTTCCTGTATCTTGCTTAGATTTATGAATTAAGTGAAATCTCCATTGTGTAGAAACAGGGACAGTGTTATATTTCCTATGCAATATCCTTAAACAGTCAATTAATTCATTTAACAAATATTTTTTGAGCTATTATATGACAAATAAATTTTGGGAGGGCTTTTCTGTGTAGTCAACTCATGTCCAAAATAACAGGGGTCACTTGTGAATCTGGAGAAAGTAGAAAAAAAAGAAGAAAAATTGAACCAAATTACAAAAGTCTAAATATTTTCCCTCAAATAATTGTCTTTTTTTTTTTTTTTTAAAGAAAAATCCTTTGTTTATAGACAGGAATATAATCTACATTTTCCCAGATGACAGAAGCATGTTGGTACATATATTAGTGTCAAACTTTAAGCCTCAAATTACAAAGGCTCATAGCTGTCTTTACAAAATTTCTTAAGTACCAGTATTAGTCCATTTCTGTTGCTTATAACAAAATACCTAGAATTGGGTGATTTATAAGAAAATGAAATTGGTGATTTATAAGAAAATGAGATTTATTGCTTACAGTTTCAGAGGCTGGGAAGTGCAAAGTCCAGGGAACACATTTGGAGAAAGCCTTGGTGGTGGCAATAGAGACCCATGAGTCTCACATGGCAGAAAAGTGGCAGAGCAGATAGAGACACAGTTCCTCACGCACACTCCATTTAAAGCCCTCAGAACCATGCTCCTGACCACCATTATTAATCCATTCACCATGGCATGGTCCTACAGTCTAATCATCTCTTCCAGGCCCCATCTTTCAATTACCATGATAAGATTTTCCACCCTTAACAGTTACTGTGCAGATTAAGTTTGGGGGGAACATTCAACTCAAGGCAGTACACTTGCCACAAAGTCTCCCAGTCTTCTCTGGGAGTCCTGAGGGAAGGTTCTCACATTTGCTTATAGCCAGTTTGTTTATATTATTCACCTATTTGCCACTCTGGTTCTAAGACCCTTTAGGTAGGAATCCCATCATTCTGCCTCCTGTCAGGATCTAGCAGGAGAACACTACTCTCCTTTAAGGAGGTCATATGCATATTGTCTTTAGGTTACAGATCCCCACATTACCAAATAATGCTGTATTCATTTTAAACTGAAGCATGCTGAAAACTTGTTCTATAGAAATGAGAAGACTATTTCTCTGCCAGCTTGAAGTACTACTACTACTTTACTATCACAAAGTCTCCTATGAAAACATTTGTTTGTGTTCTTATTTGCAGCCCCTAAGCATGCAGTCTTTTACTGTGCTTACTGTGCTCTCTCTCTCTCGTGTCTCCATTGGAGGCACTGGGGTATGAAATTTTATCCCAGCAGGTCTTTATTCCAAGTATGTTAACTCATGCTAATAATTGTCAGGGAGGGCTGCTGCCCCATCAGTTCATCAGCCATAACCAAACTCTGAATCCTACTTTGGGCTCGACTGGGACCCCTGCTAAACCAGAACTTAACTTGGACTCTAGATGGCTTTGATAAAACAGCTAGTTGAGAATGAAACTGTAATTTGTTTATATATATATACAAACACACATAAGTATATATCACATACACATACATATATGTCTAACCATATACCACAAAACATAATTTGTATCAACATGATATGCTTAAGATCATAGACAGTCCTATTTTCTCATTGAGCCATTTCTTTCAGTTGCAAAACACAATATAAAAAGAAAGACACACGCTACAACATGTATTTCACTTAACCTACATTTATCCAGATATGAATATGAGTAATATACTTAGTTATAATGTTCCCTTAAGCCACTGTTTTGCTACATGCTGAAAAACCTTCTATACATGTTTCAATTTTTTAGATTTATTTTAAAGGTGACCCAGTAAGTTTTTCTCTGCAGTCTCCCGTTAGTAAATGTAGCTACTATTACTATGAGTAAAGGAGATAAGGATGGGTGGAGGAGATATGGAGAGGCTAGCACATTTATAGATAAACACTATGTGAAAACAAGGAACTACTCTTTAATTACTGGCATAGAAATAATGACAAGGAAGCAAATTTATTTCTTGAACCACATTTTATCACCTAACTGGTTGCAAAGAGCACATTTTGTCTGTTTTCATCAAATGAAAATCTTAGAAACTTATTAGAACTATTGAGAAACATTTATACAGGTTAACTGGTTAGAGAAAGATTAATTTTTTTTAAACGATGTAAAATATCACAACATCTGAGAAGCCCAAGGTTTAAAGTGTATTCAACTTTGATAAACTGTAGTGGAAAGAAAGTTCTATGCATGAAAATCCACAGCAATTGTTAGTAGCATGTGTGATAGGATTGAAGTAAATAGAAAGGTGTTTGCTTAATCTATGATCTTGTTGAAAGTAGAGTCCCAGCACAGTAACTTTGTCCTTTTAAGACTAGCCGAATGTGGACCCTTTTAAGGGCAGAAAAGATGGAGCCACAGAAAGAGATTAAAAATGCTGGGAGAGAATGGCAGATACAATAAGGTTGTTTTTAAAACGGAGAGAAATTTATGTAAAGGTGACAGACAAAATACAAAAGCTGTTTCCTCCTCAGTTATTTATGTAGAAACTCTTACTAAGTAAAAAGGCCCAAAGCATACTTTAGCAAGTCCCATTGTCTGGTACTTTTACTGCCCTGGCACGATTAGCAGAGACATTTGGCCAGCATTGTCAACTCTCTGCTTTTTCATCAGTCTGCTGTTTAATTTGCATTCCCTCTAGAACTAACAGTAAAAGGCAAACTCTCAGAAATTTAGGAAGTTTTAGTTGGAAGTCAGGTGTTAACCTTAGCTTACTTTATGTGACTTTATACTTCATCTTAGAAGCTTGGTGACTGTTGCTCTTTTTTGATAGCCAACAAGAAGCAATGTCTTAGACCTGTTTGGCTGCTGTCCTGGGTAGAAAAGTTTGGCAGCCCTAGGGAGATGAATTTCTTTAGCCTCGGACCCGCCCAGAGCAGAGAAGTGACACCCTTCCAGCCACCACTCTGTTGCTACGAAACAAAAGACTAGGAAGGTGAGCAAAGCAGGAAGTCCCGCCTTTTAAAAAGCCCCAGTCAGCTTTGGCTCCCGCTCCCGATGCTCACGCCCACCTGCCCACCCCTTATTGGTTAGCTCTTTAGTGCCTTGCATCCCTTCTCCCATATCCTTTCCCTTTCCCACTTTCGTTCTGGGGCGAGTCCAGACCCCTCATTTCCCTCCGAGTCCCTTTCCATTTGGGACGTGCGGCTAGTGGGCCTTCCCTTGGGGCCATTGTGTACTGTGGAAGACGTGGACGGGGTGGTAGCGGGAGGAGTATAAGCGCCTCCCGCCCATTGGCTGGGCCCGCTGTCGGGCAATGCGCAGTCGCACGGGATTGGCCCAGCGGCGCGCGGCCCCGCCCCAGTCCCGCCCCGCGCCCGGGTCTGTGTGTGTTACAGGGGTGGGGTGTCCAGCTAGTGGTCTCCTCCAGCTAGTGCTGCCGCGGTGTCCCGCGGCCTCCCGGGAGTTGGGCGGGAGGGGAGAGCGGGTGTGGATTTGCCTCGACGGTAATTGTTGCGTTTCCACGTCTCGGTGGCCTGCTCTGGGTTGCTCCTTCCTCGGGAGCGTGCTATTACGGCGATTACACACTCCCCGCCCCGGCTGCCCACGCACCCTGAGCTGCGTGCGTGTAGAGTCGGAGCCGCGAACACGCGTGTCTCTGGACAGCTACGGCGCCGAGAGGCAAGGAGGGACGGGGGCGTCGGGGAGGCTCGACTCTTCTTTCCGGCTCGGGGGCCCCGGGCAGCCGGGCGCGGGCCACGGAGGAAGCGGGGACAGCCCTGGTTTCTAGCCGCTGTTGCCGCCGCCGTCCAGTTTGAAGTGGGGTATTTAAAGACCGGAATCCGGGCAGGCCGGGAAGAGGAGGAAGAGGAGTAAAGGGAGACGGTGGCCTGGGGTTGCAGACCACCAGGGACGTGCGTCCACCCGGGCGCGGGTCGAGGAGTGCCCCGGGCGGCCGGGGCTGCGGGCGCTGGAGAAGCGAGGGGTTACTTTGTCCTGTCTCTGCCCATCTTCCTCCGCAGCTGAGATACGAGAGTGGCAGGGAAGGGGCCTGATCAGTGAAGGGACATAGACGTCCTGAACAAAGCTTTGGATCTCCCCCGCCTCCCTCGGGTGAGACTAGAGGCAAG
>NW_007728568.1:10375-27238 GCF_000696425.1 Galeopterus variegatus
GGGTTACTTTGTCCTGTCTCTGCCCATCTTCCTCCGCAGCTGAGATACGAGAGTGGCAGGGAAGGGGCCTGATCAGTGAAGGGACATAGACGTCCTGAACAAAGCTTTGGATCTCCCCCGCCTCCCTCGGGTGAGACTAGAGGCAAGGAACCAAAGAAGTGAACTCTCTTCTCTTGTCCATGCCCGTTGTCAGTTTCTCACCCTCTCTTTTAAAATGGGCTATTTGTTGTTTATTTGTTTCTTGGGAATAACTACTCACTGCCTTGGTTTAACGAACTGTTTGTTCATGTGACCATACTTAGTGGTTTTAGCGGGGAAAATCCAAGTCCTACGCCTTTGTTGACAACAGACATGTCCCTTATGTTTGTGCAGGGTAATCTTTACGTTTATATAACTTGGATAACAGATTGAAAGTGAGGTTTCTCAATGAGGCTCCCAAAATGTATTCTAGGGGAGTCAGTTGTTCTAGTATTTTGAATTGTGATTAAGGCAGGGAGGGAGAGAACATTGTGTTCTTATCTAGTTGGAGGAAACCTATTTAAGTTTTTGTTGTTATGAGTTGGGTATTAATTAAGCCTTAGCTACCCCCAAAATGTATTCTAGGGGAGTCAGTTGTTCTAGTATTTTGAATTGTGATTAAGGCAGGGAGGGAGAGAACATTGTGTTCTTATCTACTTGGAGGAAACCTATTTAAGTTTTTGTTGTTATGAGTTGGGTATTAATTAAGCCTTAGCTACTTGAAACGTGAGGAGGATACATCTTTAACTCTTAGTACTGTGAGCAAATCTTTGATTATTGCTACTAAACCTACTGGGTGTGAAGATTGAGAGTGTAAATTCACATGCTTGTTGAAAAGTTTAATCTGAGACCCACGGTTTTGTTCTCACTGATGGAGGAGGATGTAGTGGGTATAAGTTAGCCTGTTCAGTTTTATTTTGGGTAAATATTTTCATAGCCAACTAACTTTTCTTTTTTTAAAATCTGCCCGGCAAAGAACTAAGATTCCAGATGGCAAATTCTATGAATGGCAGAAACCCTGGTGGTAGAGGAGGAAACCCCAGAAAAGGTCGAATTTTGGGTATTATTGATGCTATTCAAGATGCAGTTGGACCCCCTAAGCAAGCTGCAGCAGATCGGAGGACTGTGGAGAAAACTTGGAAACTCATGGACAAAGTGGTAAGTCGGGTCTGACTGTGCCTGTGCATAGCCCTATTTACCTTGGATATTGTTTCTCCACATGTATTTATACTGTTAATTAATAATAATTATTGTTACAGCAGCAGTCTTTTGCTTCGTGTTGATCATTTTTCTTACTTCCATCCTGTATGTTTTGAAAAGTTGGATTCAGAGCAAAGACTTGTTTTACCTTTTGGCCTTCCTACGCTTCAAGGTTCAGAGTTCCTCTCTATGACTTAGATATGCAAAATTATTACCATTGGCCGCTTTTTGTTGGTGTTATGGCCATAGTATAGTTTGGAAGTATTTGTTTTGTCTTATGTGAGGTTGTGTTGCTCTTAGATAACAAAAGAGTATAAATAAGTAATTTAACAAAATTCTCTGATGAATGGCTCATGACAATCACATGTGTGATGCTGAAAATATTTACTGGGGAAAGAATCAGATTAGTCCTTAAGCGAAGAAGCAGTACTTGAGAGAGTTTCCATTTTCATCTTTGAGAATTCATCTTTATTAAGAAACTCTTAATGGGAGAAGTACGATTTCTTTCATCTACTATTCCATTTTGAAACAGGAAACCTTTTTGATTGCACATTGTTTACTGTGAAAGGAAAATTTATGTTGGGGGTGGTGGGGCTGAGAGTATCAGAAACCTCTGTGGTTTCTGCATGTTGCTTTCAGATGATCTATAACTTGACAAGAAGAAATCAAGCTGGAAGTCAGTGTCCGGAGAAGATCAGTTGAAAAGGCAACCTAAATACCTTACAGGGATCTACTCAGAAAATTGTAGCTGTCAGTATCCTATCTTACTAAGTAGGATTATGAAATAAATATGATTAAGATGTAGCTTGCTGCTTTGCAAAAATTAATAGTTCTTGCTTTTAAAGCAATAGCACTGTCCTGTGTATATTGTTAAATATTTATAGTACCTTATGGCTTTATTTCATAGATATTTGGGGCTAATTTTAAATTTAGTCGAAGCATGACTCTTTATATGATAGCTTTATAACTGCAGAGGTTTAAAAAGTATCCTTTGTAGGAATATGCCAAAGTCTCCATGAAATAACATGGTAGCATTCACCTTTGCTTTGGTTTTTATTATGTGCAAATATCGGCTTAAAAAAGCCTCAGTCAGTAGTAGTAGCCATACAGAAAGGTGACAAGAATTTAGTTTATTTTCATTTATCCTTATGCAAAGTATACATAGATAGATGAATAATGGGCAGTCATTCTATGGCCGGTTGGCTTAAAAAAGCCTCAGTCAGTAGTAGTAGCCATACAGAAAGGTGACAAGAATTTAGTTTATTTTTATTTATCCTTATGCAAAGTATACATAGATAGATGAATAATGGGCAGTCATTCTATGGCCGGTGGTGCTATGTGAAGAGCTAGAATATTTTTGCCAGATAAATATCTTTAGTTTTGGGCTTTAGTGTGACCTATTTAAGCTTCCGCCAATTTATTCAAATTGTTATATTAAAATGCTCCAGACAGAATGATGTCATAGTGTCAGAACATTGCAACTTGCTGCTTGGGATCAGGTTTTGATTTTAGTACTGGATACTTAAGAATGAGGAGGATGCAACTGGAAGAATTACATATATTTGGTATGCACAAAACTAGTTCTCTTTGCTTTTCTATAGAGCATGCATTTGAAGGTCACTGTCATCGCCTAAATCATTAGTGGGGGTAGGAGAAGGAATTCAAGGTTTTTCTCTAACTTCTCTGTTATATAGGTAGGCAAGAAATGGATCAAATTCTACAAGAAAGCTTCTTTCTCCCCACCCCCTTTCTCTGAGTGGTCAAAGTTTTCTTTGAGTAAGTGTTAGAAAATCAAATCGAAAAGGCATATATAAGGAAGTGGTAAGTTATAGTTACTATGAAGTCATTATTTTTAAAACATTAAAAAACGGTGTGCATAATTTTGGTCTGTAACTGGTCATTAACATAAGTTTTATCCACTTTTAATTATTTTACCATGAGTTATGGTAAAATAGATGGTTACTTGATAGTTAAGAATCTGCCTTTATTTATTTTATTAACCCTTTTGTGGGTTTGGGTTTAGCCTCTCCAGTTGAAAAACTTGACTCACAAGGAAATCTATTATCCATAGTCTCTACTTAGTGGGATGTGGGTATGGATGTTGGCAAAGGTTCATTGCTGTGGCTTTCCCTGTTTGTCTTCATTATTTGTCAAAGATGGAAATGGTTGTGTTGATTTGTGAATGTATCCATGGGCTTTGTGGAGAGAAATCACATAAATCATCATAAAAGAGCTCAGTATGTTTACTTCTACTCTATCACACAATATTAGAAAGGCATTGATAATTACTAATTGGCAACATGTTTTATTTAAATGAAGAAGCACTCCCCACATGCATGTATCTTTTATTTGTCAGTGTTGAAGGAAGTGACTAATAATACCAACATTGTGATGATGATCAGGAACTTTATTATTATTTCCAAAGTTAATCCCTTGACACATTACCTAACTGTTTTTTAAAATAACTGCAATACCATGAGTTTAGCTTGTGAATAACAGAAAATAGCAACTTTCAAGTCTAATTGGTAGTTATGTAAAAGGCAGAGTTAAATGTATAGTTAGCATTTATGAAGCCTTTTCACAAGGGCAGATCTTAGAAGTACATATATGAAAACAAGCTTCAAGTTCAGTGTGTCTCAGCTGCCTAAAAAATAAAAAAAACTTAATATACAGGGGATAATGAAGCAGTGTTAGACCATAGGGGAAATATCTAGTAAGTCTGTATTTCCTTAGAATTCTAAATGGTCAGCTGAAATTTCAGTTCCAACTAGTTGTTCTGTTTTCAAGGGGCAAGCTTTCTCTCCAAGGTAACTGAGAGTAGGAAAGTATAATTGCTCAGTTGTATTCCTTGTAAGATGTAGAGTGTTTTGTAACAGAACATGAGGTTGCACAGAGTTAGCACAGTACATGTTTTGAAATAAAGAATAGTAGCATCTCCAAAAACATCCCATTTAGACAGGTTTTCTGGTCTTAGCTCTATGCGTCACTATAAGTCAAAGTTGACATAAATGCCCTTAAGTCAGTGGATGCCTGTTTGATACAGTGACAGAACTATTACTTATGAATACATATCTAGGTTCACATACACCCAAAATGAAATGTGGAGTTTGTTCCAAAGCTATTACAGAGACAGAGTTTCTTAAACACTTAATAAACATTTATTGAGGGCCTACCATGTTCCCACTTAGAGCCTATTACTGGGAATGCAAAGTTAGGCAAGACATAACCTTGCCCTTGACCTGTCAAGGAACTGGGAGCACAGCATCAGAGCCAGGCATATGAATGGAGAATTGCCATGTAGTATGGAATGGGCTGTGGTACAGACTCTCACAAGGTAAGGTGGGAGCAGAGTAGAAACATCCACCTTGTTTTCTGGCCACTGTTCAGACAGTTTTCTGTTTGGATTCTGCTGGCCATTGCCTTTTAGAAATGGCATTGTGCTGTTGGTAGAAGTGCTGAGGTGAGAGTAAGGAAATGATTGCTAATCAGTATGGTCAGAATGATGATTTATTAATGTGAGGTTCCTGAGTGTGGTTTTCACAAGAGTCTTAGCCAGGTGATAGAAAATAGAAGAAACACTTTTCCATCTAATAGATGCTAAATCTACTGAGCATACATGGATACTCAGGAAATTAGAAAATAATTAATTAATGCTAAAGAGCAAAGCAAGTTGAGTACCTGCTTACGTTTTTGTCTTGCTGTCCTTGTCATGTATTTGAAATTACATTACTGAGTTTTAAAAGCATTTAAAAAGTGATGATGCCAAATAGCTTTTTCCTGCCTTTTACCCTCACTGCATTTCATACATTTGTCAAGCTTGAAATATAATTCATTCTCTGTCTTTATGTTTTCACTGCGAACATAATGTATTTTAAAGTTTGTCAACTAAAGATGCTTGGATTATATACAGACATTTTAAAAAATAAGAGTAAATATTGTTTTCTACTTTGGACTCTTCATACTTCTGAAAAATATTATGTATGGAGTGAAACTTAGATTTTGGATGACCACTGTTTGTTTTATTGGTTTTGAAAATCTCAGCTTCTTAAGAGCCTTAAAACAGGGAATATCATTTATTTGATATCATTTATTTGTTCCACCTCAGTAGAATCATGGGGCCCTAGTAGACTTGAATAGGAGATAATAACACATTAAGTGTCTGTACAATGTTTTTAGTACTGAGTTAGATTTTGAATTTGTGCTGAAATAAATGAAGTCATCTCAAAGTTTGCTACTTGTAACTTAATTTGCTACTTGTGAAAATTTTTTGAGATAGTAAAAGATTTAAAGGAATCCTACCAAGAGATACCTTGGTTTTACCCCTGTGATAAAAGGCATACGTATAACAGAAGTCTTAATCAGTTAGTAATTTATTAACTCTTACAAAATTTTTACTATTTAGGTTTTGAATAAATTTCTTCCTTTCTTTCAAAAGTTGCTTTATAGGGTCTCTGTTGACTTCATCATTCATCTCATTCATTTGTCAAATCCCAGCTATGGGAAGACAGACATTTATGAATAACCATGCCACACAATAGAATGTAAGAAGTGCTGTAGTATGGCATAAATAAAGTGCTGTGACATAGTATGTGTTGGAGCTGGAGGAGGAATTTTCTAGCTGGATGGTATTATCTTAGAGGATGGTTTGGATTCCAGTGAGTTGGAGCACACATTAGGCTAAAGGAATGATGGGAGATTGTTGAGTGACAGAAGGTAAGTTGGAGGAAGATGATAGAGGTTTTAACTACACTGTCAAGGAATTTGGACTTTATTTAGTTGCAGATAACCATTGAAGGCTTTTGAGCAGGGAGCGGAAGAATCAAGGCTATGCCTTGATAGATTATTCTCTTGACTCTGTGAAGAATGGATTAAGAGAAAAGAAACTAAAAGCAGGAGTAATGATCAAGAGAAATTAAAATAGTCTGGGCAGGAATAGCGAAGGCCTGGCCTAGAGAACTGACAGTAGGTATAGCAAGTGTTGGTTCAGATGTGCAAGGTGTGTTTTGGAGGTAAGATCTGCAGCTCTTGGTGACCCTTCAGAGTTAGAGGAAGAAAAAGAAGGTGAAGTGGAAGTGATTCTTGAGGTTTTCAGCCTATTTGACTCTGAAAGCAGTGATGCCCCTAATGAGATGCAGAACATAGGAAGGAAAAGAGGAAGCTTGGGGGGTGGTGTAAGATAAGATTGCTTTTGGTCATGCTGAGTTCAGCATGCTGGAGTGGAATCCATTTTGAAATCAGAAAGTTGAGTGTGTAATTCAAGAGAGAAGTAAAAACTAGAAATATGTGTTTGGTAGATATGTTCATAGAGGTAGCATTTCAAGCTATAAAACTGCAAGAGATTTTTGAACCTTGGTAGATAAATGTAACTTCCAACTTCGACAGGAGGGAAGTGAGGGACTGTACAGAGAAGTTTTGCAGGAATTTGTAAATTTTATGTTGGATTGACAGGAAGTGATTTAAGGAATATTTGTAATGTTTAAGCAATAGTTTAAAATTGTATATTATAGAAAAAACAATACATATTTTAACCAGTCTTCTAGCAATTAAGTGGGTAAATAAAAAAAAATTGAAATGGAAATCAGTCTCTTCTTTTATATTAAGATCATCTTAAACACATGCTGTGACTTAAATAATGCCACAATGCTATTTTTATCGACTCTGCTTGGGCATATATTTAAGGATTTTTTATTTTATGATGTATTTGTAGGTTGCTTATTTTTTCCTAGTAGTGAAAGAAGCACTCTGAAAATATCCAACAAAATTTTATAACTTTTGAACATATTAATATTTAAGTAATTTTTAAACTCACACTATCTTACAATGGCAATAAAAAAGAAGTTATTAATGTTCTGCATGTTAAAAGATTGGATATTTTAGTACTACATCTTTTCCTGAGAGTTTCTTGAGTGTGAAGAAACTAGAAGATTCTACATCAGCTGTCAGGAGTACTAACCTGGTGTATTAGTCTGTTTCTGTTGCTTACAACAAAATACCTAGAACTGGGTAATTTATAAGAAAATGAAATTTATTGCTTACAGTTTCAGAGACTGGGAAGTCCAAAGTCCAGGGAACACATCTGGTGAAGGTCTTCTTTGGTGATGGCTTTACAGCAATGTTGGGGTCTCACATAGCAGAAAATGGTGGAGTGGGGAGAGAAAGAGACTCTCACATGCTCTCTTCTTAAAGCCCTCAGACCCATGCCCCTGACCAACATTATTAATCTATTCACTACAGCACGGTCTTACAATCTAATCACCTTTTCAAGGCCCCGTCTTTCAATTACCATAATAGGATTTCCCATCCTCAACAGTTAGAGTGGGAATTAAGCTTCTAATATATGGACTTTGGGGGACACAATTTAATCCACAGCATTCCATCCCTGACTCCCAAAGTTCATGTCCTTCTCACAGGTGAATACATTCATTCCATCCCCAAAGTCTTAACTGTTTCAACTCAAAAGGTCGAAAGTCTCATCTATGAGACAAAACAAGTTATCTACTTCTAAGAGACAATGGTGGGACAAGCATAGGATACATATTTCCATTCGAAATGGGAGTAATAGGCCAAAAGAATGGTGTAACAAGTCCCAAACAAGTCCAAAACCCATCAGGGCAGGGTTTCAGAGCTGGCAAATCATGTACTTTGATCCATGTTGGACGTCCTCTGCATGCTGGTTCTGGGGTCCCCAAGTCAGGTAGCTCCATCCTGTGTCTTTCCTGATCTGAGGCCATGCTTCAGCTTTTGAAGGCTGGTGTTGCATGCTGGCAGCTTCATAATTCTGGGATCTCCGTGGTGGTTCTGCTTTCATGGCTCTACTAGGCATGGCACTGATGGGGTTTCTCTGCTGCAACTCTGACCCCACGTTTCTGCTTAGCATTATTCTATCAAAGGCTCTATGTGGTGACTCCACACCTGTGACACATCTCTTCCTGGACCCCCAGGCTTTTCCATACATGTTTTGAAATCAGGGTGGAGACTCTCAAGCCTTCAGAGCTCTGGCATTCTGTGAGCCTGCAGACCTTACACCTTGTGGACACTGCCAAAGCTTCTGGCTTGTATTTTCAAAGCTGCAGGTCCAGCTGCACCTGGAGCCAATGTAGCCACAGCTGGGGCAGCCAAAGCAGCCAGGGTGCTGGTGTGGGCACCAGCATTCCAAGATGGCCCTGGGCAGTGAGCCCAGGGGAGGGTGCCTCAGGCCTGTTCCCCAAGACCACTCTGTCTCCATAGGCCTTCGGGCCTGTAATGGAAGGATTGGCCCCAGAGGCTTCTGCAGTGCCTTCAGGGCCTTTTCCCCCTTCTCTTGGTAATCCTGTTCTTTTGTACTAATCTTCTCAGCACCATTGCATTTTTCTCCTGAAAATGCTCTCTGCTTCTCTACCACATGGCCAGGCTACAAATTTTCCAAATCTTTATGCTCTGCTTCCCTTTTAATTTAAGTCATGCCTTTGGCACAATAACTCAGCATAGACTGTTACAGGTAGCCATGTAGCTTCTTTAATGCTTTGCTGCTTAGAAATTTCTTCCACCAAATACCCTGGGTTAGCACCTTGAAGTTCCACATTCCATAAAGCTTTTGGGCCTGAACAGAATGCAGCCAAGTTCCTTGCCAGTTCATAGCAAGGGTGATCTTTGTCCCAGTTTTCAAAAAACTCCTTCTTGTTTCTATCTGAGACCCCCTTAGAATGGTCTTTACAGTCCATATTTCTGTAAGCATTCTCGTCACCACCATTTAACCCATCTCTAAAACTTTCCCTGCTTTTCTTGTCTTCTAAATTTTCACCAGCATCTAGGCTTTTTCTAGCCTGTTCCTCCAAATTCCTCCATCCTTTCCTCAATACCCAGTTCCAAAGCCATTTCCACATTATCAAGTATTTGTTGTAAGCAACACCCCACTTCTCTGGTACCAATTTTCTGTATTTGTCCATTTCTGTTGCTTATAACAAAATACCTGGAACTGGGTAATTTATAAGAAAATGAAATTTATTGCTTACAGTTTCAGAGGCTGGGAAGTTCAAAGTCCAGCAACACATTTGGTGAAGGTCTTGGTGGTGGCAACAGTGACCCAGGGGTCTCACATGGCAGAAATGACAGAGTAGAGAGAGGCTAACCTCTCATGTGCTCTCCTTTTAAAGCTGTCAGAACCATGCCCCTGACTAACATTATTAATCCATCACTATGGCATGGTCCTACAATCTAATCACCTCTTCAAAGCCCCCCCCTTTCAATTACTGTAATAGGATTTCCCACCCTCAACAGTTAGAGTGGGAATTAAACTTCTAATATATAGACTCTGGGGGACACAATTCAGTCAGTCCACAGCACCTGGGCTTAGCCTTATTTCCTGCTTTTTTGCACAGAACATTCACGCTTTCTAAGGGTTTCAGGTAGCGTGAAGAACTTTATGAGCTAAAAGAACTTTTAAAACCATGACCCCAACAAAGTGGTCACTGCCCTTGGTCTAATTCTCATAACTTTGCACAATCTGCAAGGATTTTGTGTTGTTGGGATGGAACATTAAAATATGGAAAGAAAAGAAATACTAAAAAGTACTGAGTACCAACTATGTGCCAGGAACTGTGCAGAACACTTTACATTATAATACCCTAAGAGGTTTTCAGAATAAGAAACCTGCTCAAAGTTGTAAAGCTAGTAAGTGGCAGAGCCAGATCCTAGGTTTGCTTGATTCTAATGTCTGTGTTTATAGTGTGAAGAGAGTCAAGTACACTGCTGTGGGGAATAATATGATTTTTCCTTTTTCCATAGGAAATAAATCAAAAGGGTAATTCCTCCGTATGTTTGATATTATCAAATTTTTCTCCAAACGTTGTACTTATTTTTAGGCAGGTTTATTCAATACAGATACGAATATCCTATTTGTAATATATTTCTTCTAACAGGTTCTTCCTTATTTTGTTCCCGTCCTGCTATTTCTCCTTCCATTCATCAGATATTTATTGCATATCTACTATGAGCAAGGATCTGTATAAGGTGAAGCAGAGAGGCCAGTGAGGAAGACAGATGTGTTCTGTCCATAAGTTCCATTCTCATTTGGAAGAAAGACGGTGAACAGATGAATACACAATTGATATTTTAATTATAATTAATGGATTCTTAAGTGGTTGTTTTTATATCAATCTTCTAAAGAAACCTTCATTGAAAACTGTAAAGGAATTGGTAGTTTTCTCCAAGTCCTACCATATTATGCTGGACTCATGACCAATTTTATGGGCTAACTTTGTTTTGTACAATTAACATTCTATGTTGGAAATGTTATATTACTTTTATACTTTTTATATTTTGTATGTTCTCATTTTTTAATTTTTTATGTTTAGTGTTGATTTGCTGAATTAAGATGGAAAGAGCCAAAAGAACTCTGAGATGCTTTTTATTTTAATGACATACTTTTATGTAACTGTAGTAAGAAATCTCTTATAATATTTATAGGAGGACAGGGCTGACATATTTCACTTGCGAGTATATGACATGAATCAATATAGCTGAGTGCTCAATGAAGTGAGGTGTGTTTTACAATGAAAGTCTGTTATAGTATAGGCACAATTCCTTAGTGTTGAAATTTCTATTTGCTTCGGTAGAATTTCTTTCATATGTTTCAGGGTGGTTTGAACCTCGTTTACAAGGAATATATTAGCTGATCAAATACCTTTTTATTACCTTTTGGCTGGAAATTTTAATTAAGGAACAGTCAAAAAATTCTTTAAATTCAAGAATGTTCCAAGAATAATTATTGGCTTTGAAAATTCTTATAGCATTAGTAAATCTTGTTTTTATTTTTGTGCCTTTGCTTTGATATGGTCAAATATATATGTGAGTATATTTATGTATGTGAGTTCATATTTATGTATTTATTGAAATGCATATGTAGTATGTTTATATTAAATATATATACTTTTATTTATGTGAAACAATGCATACTACATGTATAGAGAGTCTCCTTAAAAATCTTTAAATACATTTAAACAAATACAAGAGTCAGTGTGTAGTGGTGTGGAGAAAGTTCCTGATTCGTAAGTCCAGACATCAGAGTGCGGATATCAGGTTTCTTGAGCAGTATGTTAGCTAGATTCTATTTCTGTATTTTAGTGTTGGCATGTGTGAGGGAGTTGGTCTTGGTGATTTCCTAGGTCCTCCTTAGCTCTAAATTCCTTTGAGTCAATGACTATAATGGAATTTTCAACCTAATTCCAATAATAAGTGTTTTTCTTTTTAGTTCAAAAGAGAAGTAATATTGCTAATGAACCAATTCTTTTATGCACCAGTTGGTGCCCTAAAATGTTCATCATTGCATAATGAGACTGCAGATTTGTTCTTTGTAAAAGCCCTTCTCTGATGGGACCAACTTTCATTCTAGGGAGAGACTTAGATATTTCTAGAAGAGGTCTAAGTCATTTGAATCTGAACTTGAACCTTGTGGTGAGCTTGATTTTTCTCCTTAATATACTGTTTTTAGAAAAGCAATTTTTCTTTCCCTGGCTTTTGCAGTTCCTTGCACATTGCAAGCACTCAATAAATATTTATTGAATGAATTGAATTTGACCTGCTTAGAAGTCATAGTCCTGCTGTAGGGTTATTCATTTTTAGCAAGAGCTGTCATAAATCACAGGGTTTAACAGTAATCCAGCTGATGAACCGCACACTCAGCAGCATATACTAGTTCAGCATTGTATGTTGCACTTTTCCAAGTGCAAATTTAGAAAATAGTATAGCCTACAGGGCCTTGATAAACTGACTCTGGCCTATTTCAGATCTCTTATATCATTTACTAACCGCATTACTATGCTTCCACCATTTAGAACAAGTACATTTACTCCTCTGTTAACATGCTTTGCTCCCTGGTGCCTCTTAAGTCTTTGCACACCCCTTTGCCTACGATATTCCATTTGGCAGATTTAGGTATGCTTTTCTTGACACTTTCATGTGGATATGAATGAGCTGCTTCTTTTCTCCTATAGCACTTTGTACTCTCCTACATCATAGCACTAAATTCTCCTGTAATTTTTAAAGCCACCAGTCTTTCCCATTAGAAAACTCCTTGAGGGCAGGTCTGTGATTTATTCTCTTCTGTATTCCTTGGGGCCTGAAACAATGCCTGACACATAAACATTTGTTGAATTAACAAATGGGTCCTGAAGTTCATGTGAATTTGTAAATGGAGTAAAATAAAAATGTAAATGAGTTTAGCAAGGATCATTAATTATATGCCTAATTCTAATTAAATTGTGATGTAGTTATAAAGATCAGCCTGAGATTCAGATGATACAGGCTCTTGTTTTGGATTAATGATTTTTTAATAGTCCCTTAATCTTTGTAGTTCTCAGTTTTGTTTTGTTTTTTTAATCTGGAATGAATAGATTGGATGGGATCTTTACTAAGATCCCTTAGAGCAAGAATTACATTGCTCCTAAGTTAATTATAGAGAACTAGATCTCTTCTCCCAGACCTCTTGAGGCAGTAAGTGTGTTCTAGTCATATATAATTTCTTGGTACTAAGCTCAGAACCAGGTATATAGTAGTTATTCAAATAATTTTACCAATAGAGTAATAAATTACTATATGGAATTACAATTTTAAATAAAGCAAATGAGTAAAAGGTCAGGTAGAGAATAGTGAATTAAATATCCATAAAACTTAAAAGTATCTATCAAAGAACAGCTATTTGGAATGTCTGAAAAAATACCTGAGAGGATTTTCTTATTTGTTAGTTAAAAAACTAATCAATGGAGGCAATAAACTTGAAGCTGCCTGGTCCCCTAACTACAAGTTAACTAATTTATCAGTCTGTGACATGTTGTAACACATTTTACATTGCTGAAATTAAACTGTGCCTGCTGTAAGATGTTGGTGGTAATATTCTTAAAATTTCTGTATACATGTAATAATATCTTTTGATTTAAAAAATTGAAAAAACATATCTTATTTCAACCAGAATTTGTTAAATTAATGACAGACTTGGGTGTCAGTGGTATCTTATATCAGTTGTTAGGACAGATATCACATAGCACAAAAAAAAGGGGTAAAAATGCTTTATCAGCCCTTTTAATTATGCCTTTGTAAAGAGTTGGTATTATTTAATAAGTAAGATGCCATCCTACTTTTTCAAGAACTTTCTTGGAGATCAAAATAATTTTCTTGGGGCTGGCCTGGTGGCGCACTGCTACAGTGGGCCGCTTGGGAGCGTGGCGGCGCTCCCACTGAGGGTTCGGATCCCACATACAGACCGGTTCCCGCTCACTGGCTGAGCGAGGTGCGGGTGCGACGCTGAGGGTTGCGATCCTGTTGCCGGTCCCGGTCCGGTACGGGCACGACACTGAGGGTTGCGATCCGTTGCCGGACACGAAAAAGGACAAAAAGGAAAAAAAATAATAATAATTTTCTTACATTTAAACTAAGTCTGTACGTTTAGGTTATTAATTTGAATAAAATACTTCTAGAATTAAATTGTGAAAATAAAGGAAATAGTATAATCAAAATATTTAAAAAAATATTTTGTGCATATTTATGTATGTATGTATGTATTCCAGAATCAGTCAACCAGTTCATTCATTCATCTATTAGTTATGTACCACACAATTCTGTTTTAGGCAGTGTATACGAAGAGGAGGACGATATGATAGTGCTCTAGGTTAATGTGAAAAATGTCTTAAATTAAGGGCTGAGGTTGGTAATTTGAGCCAGATTTTTCTTCCCCCACACACACAAAATATATGATGGTTTCTTAAAGAAAGCAAGTGAGATAGTGGGTATAGGGTATTTTTTCCATTTGTTGGTTCCTTGATTTATTATGTCTGTGGTTCTAGAAATTATTTCAGTTCAAGTATTTTCTATTCATCCCAGGGACTTTTATAAGTGCAGAGGGATAGATCCATGTTTTGTGGAACCTGAAATTCATACAGTTTGGAGGGATCCTTCTAAAGAATACAAAAATGCTAACACAAAATTGGGTATGAAAGTGAATTTCCTTTAGCATGAGGAAAATTTGCAAAAAATTATAATTCTTAAAAATCTGATAAATCTATAAACATCAAAGAAATAATTTAGGCTAGTTTTTGGCTCTGTATATTTTATACTTAGATTCTCTTCCATTGCCCACATACACTGTCAGTCCTGGGTACCATGAAACACATTCAAATTGCCAGATTTGAATTGGACATTACTATTCCTATAGTGGGCTAGTCAGCACTGTGGGCACTTGAAGTATTCCTGAAGCCATTCTTTTTTTTTTTTTTTTTAAATTTTTTTTTTTTTTTTTTTTTTATTAAAAAATAAAAACTTATTGAACACCATGTTGTTTTGAGACATATATATAAACACAGTGAACTGGTTACTACAGTTAAACAGATTAACAAATTTTTTTTGTTAAAAGCACTTAAAATCTACTCTTTTAGCAAATTTTCTGTATGTAATGCAATATTATTAACT
The DNA here is from genome assembly GCF_000696425.1 of Galeopterus variegatus. Classification (NCBI taxonomy): domain Eukaryota; kingdom Metazoa; phylum Chordata; class Mammalia; order Dermoptera; family Cynocephalidae; genus Galeopterus; species Galeopterus variegatus. The sequence continues at coordinate 25,031 of NW_007728568.1, forward strand.
ATAGATTTTATGCTCATGATATATATTAGATCTCTAGGCCTGTTTATCCTACCTAAATGCATATTTGTAGCCTTTGACCTACTTCCCATTTCCTCCTCCCTTTCACCCCTAGTAACCATGGTTCTACTCTCTGTTTCTATTTATTCAACTTCTTTTTTTTTAGATTCCCCATATAAGTGAGATAATATAATATTTTTCTTTCTGTGCCTGGCTTATTTCACTTTCATCGAGACTGCTGACCATAATTTAACTATTTAAATAGTTAAATAATGACTGCATACCTCACATACACCTTCCACTAAATGCAGACTATTTTAGCGAGATTCCAAAAATGTCCATGGTCAATTCAGTGCCACCAAAGAGGAGGTAAAGTGTGATGGAATGGAATTCATACTGGGAAAAGAGGAAAATTTTAACCAGTTGTGTTTGAAATATCATGTTCTTGAAAATTAAAAAATAAAAAATATACGAAGAGGGCCTTAGAAGAAGGCCATGTATCTAAGGGACTCAAAAGCTTATGCTTCACCAGCTTCTCAGTAAGTCTGCCTTCATGTATACATATAGCCTTTTGTAAGAGTGCTAAACCGTCATATTATGTGTGCTCTTGTGCAAGTCCCAATGATTTTATTTAAAAAATTATTTATTTGGAGGGCTTTTTATGTCCTATTTGGAGAGGTGAGAATGCAGTGGGCCTATTAGCTAAATCACTTGAGCATGTAGACATGAATGCAATAGTTGAATCACTATTTCTTGCTGGCAGAAGGTATTTTCAGTTCTGCAGGCAGCCTGAACGCCCCAGTGGTTGGATGGCACCTGGTGGAATGACTGAACCTTTGTATAGCATATGTTTATAGGCATGGTAGACAATAGGGGTGGTAGAAAAGATGCATTCTGACCTGACACCCATTTACTGCTTAACTTCTTTGTTTTATTTTCCTCAGAGTTCAGGAACAGTACACCAAAACGTCAATTAAAATCTGTGAGAGAGCTTTAGCTGGGAGTTCAGTGTAGTAAAATAATATCTAAAGTGACACATTGGTTGTCAGCAGAAAAGGCCCATTTCCTCATTTTTATTAGAAAAAAAAAATACTATCAGTTGTATATAGTGATTAGTAGCACACTGGAGTTCTTTTAAGCTATGCACAATGGGACATTAAAACTTTAGGGGTTGAAAATAGGATGTGATATAGAAAAGATAATGGGAGAAGAAGAGAATAGGATTTAATTATATTAAGACAAATGTGAATATTTGCCAGTTTTTTTATAGATTGGAGATAGTAATTTAAGATCATAACTTATATTATGGAAAATGAAGAAATAGGGCATAGTTCTATACATTTCTGATTTGTCTGTGAAAGATAATATTATCGTTCTTATGAAAATATTTTATTTTTGTCTTTGTTTTTAGGTAAGACTGTGCCAAAATCCCAAACTTCAGTTGAAGAATAGCCCACCATATATACTTGATATTTTGCCTGATACCTATCAGCATTTGCGACTTATATTGAATAAATATGATGACAACCAGAAACTTGCACAACTCAGTGAGAATGAATATTTTAAAATCTACATTGATAGTCTAATGAAAAAGTCAAAACGGGCAATAAGACTCTTTAAAGAAGGCAAGGAGAGGATGTATGAAGAACAGTCACAGGACAGGTAAGAGTATTTCAGATTTTTTTTCTTAGTGTTAAGACCATTTATGTTGCTTTTTTCTTCATATTTAACACAAATTCACTGTATATTTGTTATAGGGGAAATGTCATTCACTTTGTATATTTGCTTTTCACATTATTTGATAGTCTTACATATATTTATGATAATTGCTAATTTATAAGATGGCATTCTTATTATTTTAATAGACTTTATTATTAGACAGGTTTCAGGTTTACAGAAAAATTACTCAGGAAGTACAGAGAATTCCCATAAACTCCCTCTCCTTCGCAAAATTTCTCCTATTCTATCTTGCAGTAGAGTGATACATTTGTTACAGCTGATGAACCAATACTGATACATTAATATTAATTAAAGTCTAGAGTTTATATTAGGGTTCACTTTTGTGTTACAAGCTTCTATGGTTCATAAATGCTTAATGTTGTGTATCTACCATTACAGACAGTATCATATAGAATAGTTTCACTGCCTTAAAAATGCCCTGTGCTACACCTGTTTACCCCCCCCCCCCCCCCCCCCCCCCCCCCCCCCCCC
>NW_007728568.1:28205-92431 GCF_000696425.1 Galeopterus variegatus
CCCCCCCCCCCCCCCCCCCCCCCCCCCCCCCCCCCAGCGCTTCTAAACCCCTGGTAACCACTGATCTTTTTACTGTTTCTGTAGATTTGCCTTCTCCACAATGTCATGTAGTTGGACTTATACAATATGTAACTTTTTCAGACTGGCGTCTTTCACTTAACAATATATATTTGAGGTTCCTTCATGTCTTTTTATAGCTTGATAGCTCATTTCTTTATGTCACCGAATAATACACCCTTGTGTAGTTGTACCACAGTTTGCTTTTCCACTCACATAGTGAAGAACATCTTGGTTGCTTCTAATTTTTGGCAATTATGTGAAAAGTTGCTATAAATATTCATTTGCAGGTTTTCATGTGTACTTAAGCTTTCAACTCACTTAGGTAAATATCTAGGAGCATGATTGCTGCATTGTGTGGTATATTTATATTTGTCTTTGTAAGAAACTCTTAGACTGTCTTCCAGAGTGGCTGTACCATTTTGCATTTCCACCAGCAACAAATGAGAGTTCCAGGTACTCCACATCCATACCAGCATCTAGTGTTGGAGATAGCGTCTTGAAGACACAGTTTAATTGATTCTGTTGGTGTGGTAAATGTGGGTGGGGGATGTAGCTTCAATCTCCGTATTTTGACTATTAAGTGAGAACCTGGACTTGGGTAGCAAAGACTGAAGTGACATCAATGGAATCCTCACAGCTAGGGTTCTTGATTTAGAGAGTACTCATTGAAGTTTGTTGTTTGGCTATTTCAGTGTTAAGCTTTATGATATATCTTAAACCAAATAAAAAAATGGTACAGTTTTCCATTTCTGGGCTATTTTAAATATATCTAGACTGTTCATTGATAGTGACAGTCTATTCAGATTTCCAAATAGGAAAACCAATGTTAATTAAAATATATAATGTTTTAATATATTAGTGAAATTGAGTTTTAGTGTAAGACAATTTTAACCTTTCTGAATTTTAATTTCCTTACATATAGGAAAACCTCTAATGTTTCTTTTAGGTCAGAAAAACTAGCCTCATTTAGTCTAATATAATATAGGGTTGTATAATAGAAAATTCAGTTATCTAGGTATGTAGATTCCAAAGTTTTCTGTAATGACTGACCAAAGAAATACCTAGAGCAGGTAAATCTGTCAAATTGAAATGTAGAAGAATCCTCTGCCAAATATAAAATGGCATAAATGTTTACATATTTATAATTTGCTCTCTGCATTAGTGATGAACTCTAACATACTCATAGAAGTCTAACCAGTTATATAACTCTGGGCTCTCACAGTTTACACATCTTGAAGGTGGTGAATCTTACAGTTGACTTTTAGCTTTAAAGTTCTAAGGCTTTCCAGGATACCAAGGGGAATTGGAATTGCCACAAGATACCAGAAGTATGGTAGTGAGACATATCATAGTGATTGTTTATTCTTGCTAACTTTTTAAGAGTGGCCCAAATTATGGAAAGCTGGATGTTTATGTTAAAACTATAGTTTTTACTTTGTAGTTCTACCACTGATCTAATAAAATTGTTTTACAAATGTCTTCATTATTCTTATTTAAATTTAGTAGCTCTGAAATTCTTCCTGATCCAGCTAAGTTGTTTTAGGGTATCAGGACACTGACAAGGTTTGTAACTTCTAAGTCTAAGAAGTTGAATGAATACATTGTTTTACTGCATGTAGTTATGTATGGTATTGTAAACTTGTAACCTACTTTCACATTTTCACTAGAAATTTGAAACATTTTCTAACCCAGTAGGTGTTTTATAACCACCATTTCACTTACCAATTTTGGTATTTTTGCGTTTTCATGTGGAAGCATTTTATGGGGGACTTCTATACATTTTGGTCGATTACGTGTAGATTTTCATAGCTGGTGATATATCTCATAGTGCTGACTGATCAAGATGAGGCAACCCTGTACATTTGGAATGTTCGTGTCTGTTTTTTGCATGTCCAAGTAAATTTTGCTCACTGTCCTAAATTCAACTCTGAAGTGAAATTTAGTAGTTTCTACGCTGGTATAGCATATCCTTAATTGAATTCTACTGTAATCCATATTCCATTTTCTGATAGTGTTCTATGGCCAGCAGTATTTATGCAAAACTTACATTTGATAAATGTATAATCATAATTCATAATAATGTACCATTCTTGGTACACCATAACAAGGACATAGACTTTTGATTTGTGTTTCTTCTGGTTGTAATATATTTGTATACATTCACTTCTGGGTTGCCTTATGATTCCAAATGCAAACTGAGTCTGAAGTATGCCATTGCATATGGAACTCTGGGGCATTTTGCCTCCATAGATCATAAAAAAAACTTCTTAGACTGTTCTTATGGTAGTTAGGCAACAGAGTATCTTGTTTAGTACAATGACTTTACCTAACATGTGTTAATTAGTCCATTCCTGTTGCTTATAACAAAATACTTGAAACTGGGTGATTTATAAAGAAAACAAAATTTATTGCTTAAAGTTCCTGAGGCTGGGAAGTCTAAAGTCCATCAGTTGGTGGCGACCAGGGATCTCACATTGCAAGGTGGTAGAAACAGAGAGCAGATAGAGCAGAGAGACAGACTCTCCTCTTCTTTTGAAGCCCTCGGAACCACACTGCTGACCACCATTTTTAATCCATTCACTACTACATTGTCCCACAATCCAATCACCTCTTCAAGGCTCCACCTTTCAATTACCATAATAGGATTTCCCACCCTGTTAACAGTCACAGTGGGGACCAAGTTTCTAATACATAAAACTTGGGGGACATAATTCAAGCTTCAGCTAGTTTTGGGAGGACATATTTCAGTCCACTACAACGTATGACACACTGATGATTGGAAATATTATCAGTTCTCTGAACAGTCTTTGATTCTGCAAATAGTTCACTAGGGACATTAGAATTATTAATCGAAAAAGGAAGGACAGTAATAGTAGAAATAGTAATTTGGAATCCATTGACTAAACCAGCATTGCTCCAAGTGTTTCTGCAGTTTATTGAAGAAAATTGTGCTGGATGAATGCATGAATCAGAATGTTTATTTGAATATTCCTGCATCTCTGCTGTGTCAAAAATAAACTTCTTTGTGGACTTGTTTTAGTTATAAGGGTAAATGGAACAAAAGATATTAATTCTGAACTGCCTCTGTTTTAATTGATTGCTAAAGAATGAGTATTCTGGATTTTTAAAGCAATTTTACGTAAATGTCCTAAATAGATAAATGAATGAATGACATTTAATGTATTTCCTGGTTACTCAGATCCTGTATAGAAGGAGAGAGTTAGAAATTATAGTTAGATAAATGTATTTGCTACTGAAATATTTAGGGCGTAGGGAAGCCTCCTGCCTTGAGAATGGGAATGATTTCTGGTGGAGGAAAGGCATGATTAGGCTTCTTGCTTGACCGTTACAGTGAACCTCTTTCTCTTGTATTACTTTTCCCAAGTTTTTATTTTCTACAAGCAGTTGAACCTCACACTGAGTTGGTGCTTCTCCAGCTGGGAGTTTAAATCCTCTGAGCTAGTGTTTCTGGTAACAGTAATTCGGTGATTTCTGCCGGGCAGAGAGAGAGAGAGAGAGAGAGAGAGAGAGTGTGTGTGTGTGTGTGTGTGTACGGGCAGTGTCTGTGTGTACGGGCAGTGCGTGTGTGTGTGTGTGTGTGTAACAGAGAACATGCACAGAAGTCTGTAGTTTGAAGTACAGAGAAAAAGAGAAACATTATATCCTGTTGTTTAAAGTTTTAGTAGCAAAAGTCCAAATGGGTGAGCAGGTAGTTAGAGGTGACAAATACTTGATTGACAGGAGGTGCCTTTCTTCGGTAATTTGACTGGTAGTTTCATCAGTTGATCATTTTAATAGTAGAATGTTTTCTTTCTTATGAAAAGTATGTATTAATGAGCTGCTCTGCAAGGCCTGGTGTTAGACACTGTGTTTTTTGAAACTCTCAGAGGTGATGGCCTTAGGATATTCAGATTTTCCCTGTTTTAGATCTTCTTCAGTGAGCCAGAGTGCTGCAACCCATTTTCCCCTCCCACACTCTGCTTGACAACCATTGAAACAAAACCAAAGGTCAGCTGAGTTAGAGAAAATAGCTCTGCCTTTGATAAAGTAGATCTGTGAAGAAAATAAAGGTTTTAAAAAATTCATGCCAGAGAGGAAAACATAGATGTTGTTTTATTATTAATGTCACTTCAGAGCCCCCAGGTCATTACTTGTACACCAGTGTTGTAGAAAACAAATCAACTAGACAGAATGGGGTNCAAAAGATATTAATTCTGAACTGCCTCTGTTTTAATTGATTGCTAAAGAATGAGTATTCTGGATTTTTAAAGCAATTTTACGTAAATGTCCTAAATAGATAAATGAATGAATGACATTTAATGTATTTCCTGGTTACTCAGATCCTGTATAGAAGGAGAGAGTTAGAAATTATAGTTAGATAAATGTATTTGCTACTGAAATATTTAGGGCGTAGGGAAGCCTCCTGCCTTGAGAATGGGAATGATTTCTGGTGGAGGAAAGGCATGATTAGGCTTCTTGCTTGACCGTTACAGTGAACCTCTTTCTCTTATATTACTTTTCCCAAGTTTTTATTTTCTACAAGCAGTTGAACCTCACACTGAGTTGGTGCTTCTCAAGCTGGGAGTTTAAATCCTCTGAGCTAGTGTTTCTGGTAACAGTAATTCGGTGATTTCTGACGGGCAGAGAGAGAGAGAGAGAGAGAGAGAGAGAGAGAGAGAGTGTGTGTGTGTGTGTGTACGGGCAGTGTCTGTGTGTACGGGCAGTGCTGAACCTCTTTCTCTTATATTACTTTTCCCAAGTTTTTATTTTCTACAAGCAGTTGAACCTCACACTGAGTTGGTGCTTCTCCAGCTGGGAGTTTAAATCCTCTGAGCTAGTGTTTCTGGTAACAGTAATTCGGTGATTTCTGCCGGGCAGAGAGAGAGAGAGAGAGAGAGAGAGAGAGAGAGAGAGTGTGTGTGTGTGTGTGTGTGTACGGGCAGTGTCTGTGTGTACGGGCAGTGCGTGTGTGTGTGTGTGTGTGTAACAGAGAACATGCACAGAAGTCTGTAGTTTGAAGTACAGAGAAAAAGAGAAACATTATATCCTGTTGTTTAAAGTTTTAGTAGCAAAAGTCCAAATGGGTGAGCAGGTAGTTAGAGGTGACAAATACTTGATTGACAGGAGGTGCCTTTCTTCGGTAATTTGACTGGTAGTTTCATCAGTTGATCATTTTAATAGTAGAATGTTTTCTTTCTTATGAAAAGTATGTATTAATGAGCTGCTCTGCAAGGCCTGGTGTTAGACACTGTGTTTTTTGAAACTCTCAGAGGTGATGGCCTTAGGATATTCAGATTTTCCCTGTTTTAGATCTTCTTCAGTGAGCCAGAGTGCTGCAACCCATTTTCCCCTCCCACACTCTGCTTGACAACCATTGAAACAAAACCAAAGGTCAGCTGAGTTAGAGAAAATAGCTCTGCCTTTGATAAAGTAGATCTGTGAAGAAAATAAAGGTTTTAAAAAATTCATGCCAGAGAGGAAAACATAGATGTTGTTTTATTATTAATGTCACTTCAGAGCCCCCAGATCATTACTTGTACACCAGTGTTGTAGAAAACAAATCAACTAGACAGAATGGGGTGTGTGTGTGTGTGTGGAGGGGAAGTGTTTACATGTTTTGTACAATAATATACATACTGATTAAGATTTAATAGAAAAATATTTTGACATAGAAAAACTAGTCCTAGAAGAGGCTAGCATTTATTTAAAGTTCTTCAGGAGCATCAGACAAAAATTTTTTCTCCATTGCCCATTTGGCTGAACAAATAAAAATATATTTATATATATTTTTATTTGTTGTATTAATAATGTGCCTTTCCTCATAAAGGACTAAAATCACTATGCTTGCCGTTGACACCTGTGTTGTAATTTATGAGATAGTGTACCAAGAACGTTTTGGAATTGATCTATTAAAGAATACATGGTTAAGTTAAAAGTCGAATCAAAAACAGCAGCTACAACAATAAGAGCAACAACAAAACACAAAGCTCAAACAAACCTACTTGCTTTTCTCAGCACTGTATGACATCATTGCTTTGGACAAAGAATAATGTGGTATTAATTTAAATGCTTAAATGTGTAAAAATACAAATACATGGTGACTGCGCAGTCATCAAAGTAGTTTTGAAATTCCTCATGGGTTTTCAGTTCACCATAAAACAGCTTAACCTGTATGTACAATTTGGGCATTAAGTAGTAGTTTTAATAATTAACGGACCTCACAGGTTAATGACCTTGTTTATAATGCCACGTTAAGTAGCACATTTTCCCATAAGCAACTCTGTATGTTGTGAGAAGAAAATGAAGAAAGAGTGCTATTTGAATATAATAGGAATGTAGAGCAAAGAAGGCTCATGGTCTAATGCTATTTCTGCTCCCAGTATTCTTTGTAACTTTCGTTGGTTTCCTGACTGCAATCTACGTTTTCAGTTTTTAAATTATTTCCTGGATATTTATAATATTTTCACTTTAGATATTTCAGCATCATAAAATTAAGATTCAGTTGTTTCAGACTAAATGCTACTTTTGCTACCTTAGTCTGTTAAATAATTTTTTAAATCCAGTAGTAGTTTCTAATAAAAATATTGTTTTTGTTATGACAGTAATCATTCGCAGGAGAATTAATCTTAGGGAGGTTTTGTCTTTCTTTAATTAAAAAAAACATATCGTATTGAATGCCTTCCATTCTATGAAATATCTGTTATTTAATGTTGTATTAAAGGGAATGGTTTATATGCATTTAAAAAATAATTTTACATTTTTTTGCATTACATCTATTTCTCCTTTTATGTTTACTAATGGTAAAAATAGCAATTATTTTGAGTATTATGAGGACAAAGGGATACATTGCAAATAGAAAATATGATTTTTAAATAAATCAAAAAAAGACTACTAATTTCTTTTGAACAGAGTATTTTAATATAAACATTGAGTTGCTATTTAAACTTCTTTCTATATTTGTCTGCATTCTAGGCATTTTTTCCTTTTTAAATGGAAACTGGAGGAATTAAAACATTAGTTTTTGGAATTTCAAAATAATAATATTTAACTTGAATTCAGAAGAAAAATAGTAGTAATCAGTCCTCTTATGTAGAAGTGTGTATGCCAAGTAGGAAATGGGATTTTCTTAGAAAACTTGAACATCTTCCTGAGATTAATTTATCAAAAATGAGCAAAAAATTTATTCAATCTTGATGTTTTCATTCAAATTTCAAGCATCTAAGAGATGTGAATAGACTTTTCTAAATTTTGGAAATGAAGGGGCTCATTTCTTGAACACACCATGAAAATAGAGGCCACAAGGAAGTTATTTAGACAAATGTTTTCAAAGTTAAACAAAGGGAGTCTGTTAGAGTGGGCAGGTGAGAGCTTGCAGAATCTCTGACTGTTAAGAACTTTGTGGCCCTATGTATTTGGCTAACTGCACCCCTGCTGCATTGCTAACTAGGTATAAAGTAATTTTATTATTGACATTTGTTTAAGTGGAAAGTGAAAGAGTTTTTTTTTTTTTCATCATTGTACTCTTTGGGGTACATTTTTCAAAATACAAGAGAAAATAGAATTATTCAGATATAATTTAAAACAAATTCCATCATTAATTGTTTTTTTAATTTTAATAAAGTTTTTATATGTAAACCATTATATATAAAAATTATAATAAGATATTATTTGCTGTTTATTTATTTACTTTTCTTCAGCCCCTAACTCCTGGTTTCTTAGTTATTTAAATTTTTTTGCAAATTATTTTTATTTCTTCTGTGTTAGATTATGTATTATGCACATTTGTTATTTGGATTTAAAAACTGCAGATTTTTTTCTGCAAATTACTGTTTACTAAATGTTTATATTTCCTGAGAATGGTAACCACTATATGATAAGACAGTAAGATTTATCATAAGTGAACTTGGTTTTATGGTTGAATACCTTTTATGTTTTTCAGTCTTGAGGCAGCTTATTAAAATTGATGTTTTCCTTTCAGTAAATATCTGGTGACATTCAAATTTGATAATTAAAATCCAAAAACACTTGAGAAAGAAGTCTGTTTTTAGTTGCATAATAACAATACTCCCACAAAGAAGGTTGATGAATGATGTCTTTCAAGTGGCAGATTTGTTATTTAGTTAGAGAAAGCTCCTTTGGCGGTTTCTTACAAAACTAAATTAAAGTCTGTTTATAAAACAAACTATAGTGATAATCCTATAGCCTGAGGAGTGCTTGGAAATCTAGTCTAAGAAGGGTCTTTTTTTTTCAGTAATATAACGAAGAAGTGAAGTTTCCAGGAATCGGAATCCAAACAGATTAGCACTCAGCACTAATTAGGTAGTGTGTAAAATAGTATTCATGTGTAATTGTTTTGAAGAAAAGTATTTCATAAGTATTCAGTTTTTTAAATTTATTTTTATTATTAGTGTTTTGTCTCTTTAAACTTATTATCGTTTGAGCATGAGTTCTTGACTGAGTATACATTTATGTATCCATCGTTTATAGATGTGCTAATAATAGCAGGATACACATATGAGGTCATTCCAAAAAAATGTCCTCTGTAGATTAAAATAATAGAGATTGAGGCTATCTTGTTTGGTAGAACCATTGAGGAACAGATTAAACTGAAAGATAATTTAGGTATATTATTAAAGTGTGTTACTTTGAACATCTGATCATGTAATTATAATATACCACTTTCATATGTAATCACAACTTGTATTAATTTCCTCAAGTTGCCAGAACAAAGTGCCACAAACTGGGTGGCTTGAACAACAGAAATTATTCTCTCACAATTCTAAAGGCTGCAAGTCTCAAGCCCAAGTGTCATCAGGGCCATCCTCCCTCTCAGTGCTCAAAGGGAAGATGCTTGCATATCTTAAACTTCTGGTAGACCCAGGCATTTCTTGGTTTGTGGCAGCAAAATTCAGATCTCTGCATCTATCATCACATGCTGTTCTCTCTCTCTCTCTCTCTCTCTCTCTCTCTCTCTCTGTGTGTGTGTGTGTGTGTGTGTGTGTGTGTGTTTAAGTTTCCCAGTTTTCTTTTGCATTTTGAAAAATGTACTCCGAAGAGAAAATTGTGGGAAAAATTTCTGTTACCTGTCATATTGGATCGGGGTCTGACCTATTAACCCATCTTAACATAATTATGTCTGTAAAGACACTATTTTTAAATAAGGTCATATTCACAGGGAGGGTTGAGGTTAGAACTTCAGCATATCTTTTTAGGTGACACATTTTGACCCATAATAATGGCCAAATATGGCATTGTAAAATTTATGCTAAAGAGGGAGAGAAACTTCTGAGTATATGTCATGAAAGTGTGAGGAATATAGTGCCAAACTAAATTACTTAAGATTACTTTTTGGAAAGCCCTGTAGCTCAAATAAATTTTGTACTTTTCTTTTCAGGTTTATAGTAAAAAACAGTGAAATTTTTTATTGATTAATTTTTATGCACATATTGAAAAATACGGTGAATTAACATTCATCAGTAATAAATTTTCATATATGCTTACATAAATGAATTTGTAAATATCTTATTATAATCTATCATTCTTCCTGACCTTAATGAATAAAATACCATCTCCCTTTAATAATTATTAATAATATAAATATGTACATTTAATTAAAAGTTGTAATATTAATAGCTCTGATTATCCCTTGATAAAGAATTCCTGTTTTGTTCTTTTATTTTGTGATCAACTCTGGAGGATTAATTAAAATAGTTAATTATTACTTACATCATCATCATTAAATCTGTTTACAAGTTTCTGTGTTGCAAATAAAAAAAAGAGGTGGAAAGTGTTTTCCATGTTGGTGGCATAGAGAAGCCTGCACTTTACATTCACTTTGTACCTTTAGTACTGGAATATAAAGTATTATAATAAGTATGATTTCAAATCAAATTTTAGGGAATCAATTTAAGGATTTTAGTTTAAATAGGAGTAAATGATCATCCATGTTGAATGGCTTACCACAGGGGTCGGCAAACTGTACAAAGCCAGCTAGTACTTTAGACTTCGGCAGCATGGCTGTGTTCTGATAAAACTTTATTTACAAAACCATGTGCCAGACTAAATTTTGCCTGTGGACTGTAGTTTGCTAGCTCTTGGCGGGATTGCAAACCTCGGCGTTGCTCCCGCGCCTCAGCTAGTGAGCGGGAGCCGGTCTGTACGTGGGATCCGAACCCTCAGATGGGAGCGCTGCCGCGCTTCCCAAGCGGCGCACTATCCATTGTGCCACCGGGCCGGCCCAGGACAGTAAAATTTTTGTAAGTGTTTTATCATATAAGCATATAAGTTGCATCAGTTAGGAATATGTTTGGCTAAAAGTAATAAAACCCAACCAACAGTAGTTAACGTATGTAGAGATACATATTTTTTAGCACCTTTGTCAGAGACACAGGCTCCTCCTGGCTCTGTGGTCCCCTTCCTTTGCATAGAGGTTGTATCCTCATTCTGTTCCCTTCATGGTTATAGAATTCCTGCAGCTGCATGTTTTTTTAAGACAAAGGAAGAAGAAAGAGTAGCACCATGTGTCTATTTTCTTTTTATCCTGGATTGAAAAGCTGTCCCAGAACCTTTTGCTCACCTTTCTTCCTCTGGTAGATTTCTCTTTAATCTTATCAGGCCACTGAGTCAAACCTAGTGACAAAGGTGGCTGATAATATTGAAAAATTTTAATTTCAGCCTCCATAGAACAGGAAAGCAAGGGAGAAAAAGGAGGTAGCAATTGTATTTAGTCAGCCTGCAGTATCTGTCAGAATAGATAACCAGTCATCCATAGACACAATTTGTTTAAACATATCTTTTGGTATATATAACTTGGCTTTAAGGCGTTCCCCCCCCCCCTTTTCTGGTTGGCTGGCCGGTACAAGGGACTGAACCCTTGATCTTGGTGTTATAAAGCTGTACTCTAACCAACTGAGCTAACTGGCAAGGCGTAACGCTTATTCCTTTGAGAATATTTTGTCAAGAACTTTGAAGAGTTTGAAGTTAATTTGTCACTTTCATAGATACTGGCAGAGGATAGGAGAACTATTGGTGTTTCTTAGCCCCAGTAACAACAGCTTTAGGTAGAGTAAATCATTTGTGCCAGGTCTATGGCCCCTAATTCCTACAGGATAGTATGAAGGCGTTACCATACTGGGTGACATGTGCATGGGAAGTGGCTTGTGTTACAGGAGAACACAAAGTGTAAAGAAACTGAATCTTTTTTATAATAGGTAGTAAACCTGCCTGACCTTAGCCCTGGAAGGAGACATAACCTTTATTGCACTGGACAGAAAACCTTTTTGTTTCAGAGGAAGATGCTGTCTCTATCATCAAAGGCTGTTTGCTGTGCAGGTGTTCCTGAAAAGATAGTCCCAAACAAAGGCAGTCAGTATCTCTGGTCACAAAATGTGCAGTAATGTGAGAGACCTGTAGAGGATTTTCTCCAAAAATATATATGTTTAATTCTTAGAAACCATAATAGTGTCTGGGTTTTGAATGCTACTTAAGAGTAAGGATTTTATGACATTATTTCAGATTGCTATTTAAGACCAAAATCTTGAGTTCTGTCATTCTAATATATAATAAATTATGTATATATGACATATTTAATATGTATATTAGAAATCATGTATGTGTATATATACAAGATGAAATAATCTGATATCCAGAACAACAGTGGAAACTTTTTAGTGTAAAGTTTTTCTACACTTGTTGGCTTTCTAGGAAAAAAATACTTAAAAGAAGGAATAAATAAAGACTAGTTTATCTTAAGCTTGTTATCCTTTAAAAGAGAAGACAATTCTGTTTTCCTTTTTTCATTGAGTAATACCTCGTTCTCTTTTAAACTTTGACTTCTGTAAACTTATGTTTAGATCCAAATAATTGGTTTCAGTAGGTAAGGAAGATTGCAATTATGTGTTATAAAAATGATATTATTTATCTTTGTTATCAATATCTTTACTTCAGTGATGGGCACCAAGTAGTTCAATTCCATTTTCTGTCTGGCGAAATTAAGTTGATTGGAGGTTATGTGACTTGCCAGGGGGTATATATATTCAAATGTCATGTATTTCTGAATGATGTCTCATTACCAGTTGGAGTGTCTGAGCCTGCAGCTGTTGGCATGTGAAGAGTATCAACATTGTAATGCCTTTTTCAGTTTTGTTTCAGGAGGACTTATTTGAACAATTAGCACATTTTATGGTTGTGAAAATGAGCTATTTTCTCATCTTCATTAAATCAGTATTAATATTATATGTCAGCTGGTCAGTCAATGCAACTTTTTTTTTTTTGTAAGACAGCTTGTATTCATTAGTTAAAATTCAGAAGTACTATTTATTTAAAGCTTTATTTCTCAAGCTTACCTTTTCATGTAAATATCTCCGTGTATCTGTGTGTGTGTGTGTGTGAAATGTTACCAGTGACATTTTAAACTTTTATTTTTTTCTAGATGAGCAAATTCTTTCTTTTTTCTTTAAGAAAATATGAAAGGTTGTCTAAATGTTTTTTCTTGAAATATATTAATGAAAATAAAATGTTAGCTTATTTTACAGATGCTGAAAACACTTGAATTTTTGCTCTAAATGTATTTTATGGGACATACTGATTTTCTATGATTGTAACAACATGTGAAGCTGTCAAGCTTATTCTTTTGTCCAGAAATTTCAGTAAACTTTAATTTTACTAAAGATTTCCATATTGGTCAGCTGGGTCTATTTATCTGATTAAAATAGGTTTGCATGGATGCAAAGTCCTAAGCAAATTCTTCTTACCAAGTTCTGTTTAATTTTTTTTCCTATATAATTCTAAGTTTAGTTTGTTGTCCTTAGAAATACATATGTGAAAATTATGTTTTTTTAAAGTAACTAAAGCCTTGAAGTT
The DNA here is from genome assembly GCF_000696425.1 of Galeopterus variegatus. NCBI lineage: Eukaryota > Metazoa > Chordata > Mammalia > Dermoptera > Cynocephalidae > Galeopterus > Galeopterus variegatus. Next base: position 41,127 of record NW_007728568.1, read on the forward strand.
GGTAATTTATTACAGTGCTTTTTCCCACTATCAATACTTGGTAAGCTACAGCCTATGGGCCAAATCCAGCCTGTGCTTCTTTCTGTGAGTAAATTTTCAGTGGCACACAGCCAAATCCATTCATTTACTTATTGTCTGTGGCTACAGTGGCAGAGGTAAGTAGTTGCCACGAGATTATACGTCCTGCAAAGCTGAAAATATTTGCTATCTGGGCCTTTATTGATAAAGTTCGCCAACTCCTGCACTATTGATATCATGTTCCATAGCAGTTTTAGAAACTTGGCATTCTTAAACTTAAATATTTTCTCCTTTTTGATGTTTTCTTTTTTCCCCTATTTCTGCAAGTGATGCTTTATGAATTACTGACCATTGTGATCTTGTAAGAGCAAAAAAGTGTTAATGGTAGGTAGCCTGTGATAGTTAAAGCCCTATTAGACTGACATTTTCCATCTTTTGTCAGTATTCTGATGTATGTAATAATTTTGAAGAACAATAAATTTAGGTCTTTTTTTCAGTTTTCTTTTTTGTTTTTTTGAACACAGTGTATCATACAAAATGTCTTTATTGTAGTAACATTCTTGGATAAAAGTTTATGAAATCACTACAGTTTGAAAGCACTTCTTTAATGGAGTGTCCTTGTAGCTGTCCTTAGTACCTGGAAGATAAATCCTTAAAAAATCCACAGCTTTACCATTCTGCCTGCTCCTACAAACTACCCCCAGGCTTTGGAGTATTTTCACAGCTTTGTTGACTTATTAGCTCTGTATCTGAGCTATGAGTGTTTTCACTTCCACTTTTTCTTATTTTAACATTTCTTCAAAGACTGTTTTTGTTTCTGTACTAGCTGTATTTATGACTCTGAATACACAGGACTTTTCAGCTGGGGAATCCTCCAAAAATCAATGCTTTCGTCATGACTAGTCCAGTTTTATTCGGTATGTATTATTGACAGAAGGACTCCATCCTCTATAGCTTACTGTGCAGCAGATGGTCGTTCTATTATTCACGACTCTTGAGGGAGTGCATAAATACACATGCACAAATAAAACAAGTCTTATTATAGAAGTTGTATTGTGTTCTTGTTGATGGAGTTCCTTGATTCAGATAAGGATTTTCAAACTTGAAAATTAGTTTTCAAATTTTAGCTAAGGTTTTGTGTTTATGTATAACTAAGGTTTTGTTTGTGTTTATGTATTTACTTAACTTCCATTTCCTTTTCTTTCCTTTTAAAAGTCAAGATTGGAGGGTTGGATCTGGTATTCTTGCCATATAGGCTGCTTTTTGTTTTTTATCAGCTATGAGGGACATCTGAGACATTTTGAACATGTGGACTGGTCTTTTAAAGAAAGGAAGTGCTGTTTTCATACATCAACCATGAGGGCTTAGAAACAGACTTGAGAGGAAAACAGAGGCATGTGTGTTCTCGCTGTATGTTATTGCTGTGCCCCTCATGCAGCTGTTAGGGATTGTCAGTAGTTTGTTTTGACTCACTCTACCAAGGTGGGGGTGGTTTTGTGTGTTTTTGTGAGTTAACTAGTGTAGGAGGTCAGTAATCTCAACTTTACCATTTTGTTTGGCCGTGATCCCTCCGTGTAAGAAACAGTCACATTTGCCCCATTTCTCAGGCCATATTTTAGTACTGAAACTTGCCCTTCAGTATTTGCTGAGTAGTTCTTTTCCTCTTATAACCCTGGAGGTCCAAGCCTGGCCCTTAAGATACATACTGTTTCTTGTGTCATATTGCCTCTATGGTTTGTTCATGGTGTTTTCCCAGACTAATTTGGGAACCTCCTAGAGTTGCCATTTTCAATTAATCTTGATAGTTCTTCTTACGTAATAAAATTTAATTTTATTTATTATGGTGAGATTGGGGACACTCCCAAATCTTCATTTCATTTCCCAAGAGGTAGTTTTAGACACAGATAACCATGCTAGATTATTTTGATGCGGGATGCAGAAGTCTTTGGTTGCTCTGTTAGAAAGAGAGGAGGGGACTCCTGGACTTGATTGAGAGGTTCTTTTGATTTCAGAAACTGTTAATAAAGAGAAGTTGTCCTAGGCAGATCTGTCTTGACCTTTTTTACAGTTTCCTAAGAGAAATGGCACCCCTGGGAGTTGTGCAACATGCTGGTCTTCCTCCATCTTTCTCAAGATATTAAGGTTAAGAAGTGAAGCTTTGTAAACAAGATGCAAAAGGCAAACAATGTTTACCTCTAATCACCCAAGGTAACTGTCATATTTAAAGATCAGTATAAATGTCCTGAGTCCCAGATAACTTTCCATTATGTAACTATTCTTTATTTACTTCCTCTACTAGATGTGTGATATTCCAGTAGCAAGTTTGAATCTTCTTTGTATGCATTTGTTGTAGACTGTCTCTTATGTAGGATTAAAATAACTGGAAAGCCTAAGTAACTAGAATTCTTTTAGCATTTTCAGTATTTGACATTTCAGAGAGAGAGACAGATGGCAAGTAAACAAGGTAAGAGCAGGACTTTATTTGCTGTACTACAATCTCAAACTCCTGTAAAGAATCTTAATTAGATGTTATTTTAGGAAGTTTCCAATTCACTGCAGTTCATTGAAGCTTAGACAGAAGCAGAATGTACACCAACCATTTTAATATATTAACAATCCACTGCACTTAGTTGATCTGGAACTAGTAGATTATGTTTTAAGAGTGTAAATATTTTACTGGGTTTCAATGTGCCTTAGAGTAAAACTATTTTTCTATTTAATTTTAAATAATACCATTTTAAATTTCTAGTTGGGGTTTAGAATCAAGTTGGTTGCGTTTAAAGATTTAAAAATTCCTCCTAATGTCCTACCCTCTCCTTTCTACTAAACTCATTTCATTTTTCTTTATGGAGATTATTTCTAATTTCCCACAGCTTCACTGGATGTTTCTTTCACTGTGAGATTGTATTTGTTGTACGTCATTCAAAATTCAGTTATTCAGTTTTCACGAAAGGACTTCTGTGAAATAAGACTTCAAAGTTTTATTTACTTTTTTCCAAATTGAAGCTAGTTTGTAGAACTTTTCATGGTATAGGAAAATAAATTCATTTCTGAATACTCAGATTATTCTTTGTAAAATTACATGTTTCTTTTCAGCAGCAGAAATAATCATGCAGAACTTGAAAAATAGTTGTTTCTCACCAGTAAAATAAAAATAAACAGCCTTGAAAAATGGCTGGTGCTGATAGTTCATGGAAGTTAATAAGTGATATGTAAAAGGCAGACTGTGCTTCATTTGTAAAATGTTACATAGTTTGTACACCTCATCAACTCTGGGGTAGCATGTGTTCATTGTTCAGTTGGTGAACAAGAAAAGCTTCCTAAAGGCAGACTGTGCTTCATTTGTAAAATGTTACATAGTTTGTACACCTCATCAACTCTGGGATAGCATGTGTTCATTGTTCAGTTGGTGAACAAGAAAAAGATGAAAGATCCTTTGGATTTTTTCCCCTTCAAGATTATAGCATTTCTGAAGAATATAGAGTATCTTGTCATATAGCAGTTATAAAGTTATCATTAAAAACCAACTTTACTTTATTGTTATAAACTTAGAGAAAATAACATTAGAATTTTGATAAAGATCTACACACAATTTTTTTTTTTTGTCCTTTTTGAGACCGGCCGCACCGCGCTCAGCCAGTGAGCGCTGTGAGCACAACGGTCATCCCTATATAGGATCCGAACCCGCGGCAGGAGCGCTGCTGCACCCCCAGCGCTGCACTCTCCCGAGTGAGCCACATATAGGATCCGAACCCGCGGCGGGAGCGCTGCTGCACCCCCAGCGCTGCACTCTCCCGAGTGAGCCACGGGCTCGGCCCCACAATTTTTTTTTTTAACACGAATGAATATATATGTGTGTATACATATATATTCTCATTTTGGTTTCGTAGTCAACTTATACAGTAAATTTTGTGCTAAAATTTGTTGTAAATACAATATGGTATAAATATTATCTAGTTTTTCCTCATTTAGTTATCTGGTTTCTCTTCAGTTGCTAGAAGTCTTTTCTTTTGTTAGTTTAAGTAGCAGTTAGCATTGTGTAATTGGAACAATGCTACTTACTGTGTGCAAATATATAAGAAGTAGTTTCTTGGATTCTGACTGAATGCCCTGTAAGTTAGGAGTTTTAAGAACTGTTTCTCTAGATGAAGTCAGCAGGGTAGAAGAAGTGCAGAATCCTGATATTCTTATTTGGGCTAGATCTTCCCTGTGTAATCTGTGCTTCTACTATCAGAGTTTAACCCAGTCCCTTACTATTTTGTTTTTGAATACTTGGGCTCATCTTTATGTACACTGGGGAAGTTTTTGGTTTTGATATTTGACTTCTTGCTGTGCTTTATTTTTAAATTGACAATAAAAATTGTATATATTTATGGTGTACAACATGATGTTTTGATATATGTATATACATTGTGGAATGGCCAAATCAAGATCATTAACACATCAACCTCACATATTTTTTTGTGGTGAGAACACTTAAAATCTACACTCTTAGCACTTTTCAAGTATAGAATACCTTCTTACTAACTATAGTCACTGTGTTGTACAGTAGATCTCTTGAACTCCTTCCTCCTGTTTAACTGAAATTTTGTATTCTTTGACCAACATCTACCCAACCCCTCCTCCCCTAACCCTTTGTGGGAAGTTTTGATTGATAATGTTTTTTAAAGATGTTCAGTTAATGATCTCTTTTGCAGAAACAAAAATCAATAGTAAAACAGAGAGGGGCTAGTTAGTGGTTATTTTGAGAAGGAAGGTTATCTTGGCAACCTTAAGATCTGGAAAAATAGTTACTCTCAGTTTTTTTTTTTTGATTGAAGGTTTTACTCAATTATCAAGTGCTAATTCTTTTGGGGTACTGGTCTTTAGTGATTGTTTAAATGTCACAGTGTAAACTGTTATGTAAAGTTTAGAATTTTCATTTTAAAATTTATGCTGCTCCAAGTTTTCAAAACAGGGCTAATCTAAATCATTCATTATTGATGTTAGTGATTTAAAAGAGAAGCATTTTAAATTTTTGAAATTTTCATGAATAATAAAATTATTTGAATTGTAAGGAGAACACCTAGAAATGTATTACTTTTTTAAAATCAGAATTAAGACCAAACATTTATATTTATTTTACCCCTTAATACTGACAATAAATCTGAACAGTATTTTTTGTTCAGAAAAGGAAAATGATTGCAAGTGGAAAGAGAAATGTCCTGCTCAGTGTTACTTTAAAACCAAATGAATTGTAAAAAATTAAAAGTCAGTAACTAAAGTCTTTAATTTTATCTTTAGTTTTATCTGGTCATAGAAATTGATTAGACTGTCTTTGGTCTGCTTTCACTATTCTGCCTGAGGTAAGACTCTGGAATGTTCTAATGAGTTGTACTATTTGCCAACCTCCAAATCCATTCTTGTTATTCAAGATAATATGATTGAAGTGAAAGGAAAGTGATTTGAAGTGAACTGAAGTGATAGGTATAACCCAGAGAAGTAACAAGACAAACAGCAATTTTTATTTATATGAAGGGTTTATCGTTTTTATGTTTCTCCATAATCTACCTTTCTAGCCCCATCTCAGGACACTCTCTCAGGTCTTCATGCTTCAGCTACTCATCATTTTTCAGTTTTTCAGGCTTTCAGGACCTCCACATCTGTAGCTTCATCTACCTTAATTTTTTTTAAGCTACGTAATTCTTACTCGTCCTTCACATTATAATTTAAATGTCAGTTCCTCAGAGACCTTACTGATCATTCTAAATTTTTCCACACGTTGTTTTCAGTCATGGTACTCTGTTATGTTCTTTCCAGAACCCGTCCAATTTATTTTTCTTTCTTTTCTTCACTACTCTCACTCTCATGCCTATCCCAATTCCTGTACATAGTAGGAACTCAATTGATATCTGTTGAAGGAATGAGGGATGGGTGCATACTCATCTCAAGCTATATCCTATTTGAGGAGCATCATAACACTCGGCAGGCATTATTAAACCTATATATGGACAGGAGGTGCTGTTTGTTTTTGTTTTGTTCAGTTTTGTTTTCTTTCTGGGGGTGGAAGGAGAAATTTGATAGAGATTAAGTAAGAAAATTTTAATTAAATTGGGCTTGTTAATCTGGTATGGTTCAGAGGAATTGTTTTTAATCAGCTGTGGATTATATTTTTATGTGACATTTTAGAAAGGATGAAAAGGGCCTTGCAACCATATGCATTACTTTTTTTCCTGCTGATCCATAATTAAGAGCCAATGTCTAGAATCTGTTTTTGCATAGAACTAAAACATCAGAATTACAAATGAAACCACTTTCCACATGTTTAATTATTTGTTGTATGTTTACTGCTCAGAATTAATATACTTAAAAGTTGTACTGAGCAATACAAAAATGGAACCTGATGCATTCATATTATATTTCTTCTTAATGCAAATTAAATTTTCCGAATCCTTATAACAGAGGTACTGTTTAGTTTCTTGATCATAACTCTAACTAAATGAACATATTATGAATATATTGTATGTGGGAAGTTTTATATAGGACACAGCTCTTCAGGAAACAGGTGAATAGTGTTCAGGTTTTCTTGATCATAACTCTAACTAAATGAACATATTATGAATATATTGTATGTGGGAAGTTTTGTATAGGACACAGCTCTTCAGGAAACAGGTGAATAGTGTTCAGGTATTACCTTATACCTCTTTGGAAGAATTGCCACCTGTTGCTTTAATAATTATATCATGCTAGCTTATTTTTATAAAAATTTTTCATGGTTCATTTTCAATTATATCAGCCTGAAACCACTTTGACTAGCTTTTTGGCTTTAACCTACTTTTCTTAATAATATCTTCTATGCCCACCCCATTATTCATTATCCCATACTACAGTATTCCTCCTTGTAGCTTTATTTATTTGGTTTCCTCAACTTGAAATAATTAAAAAAAAAATACTGTGTTATTCTCTTGCTTACTCTTGAATGTCATTTAAACTTCAGCCTCACATGTCTAATTTCAGTTCCTGGATTGTGCCAAAATATTTTTCACCTCATTGCCAGTTCAAATGGTTTCCCCTTCCTGAAACATCTTTCCCTTGACTCTTCACGTGTTTAGTGAAGGGGCAAAATGTAAGTGTAAATATCACTTCCTTAGATTGTCTTCTTTGACCACTCTATCAGTAGGTTGTCACAGTGAGTATTTTGAATGTTGCCTGATGGTTTCTTCCTTTTCCCACTATGTTACCTATTTTTCAAGGTATAATTGAAATCCTTATTCTTGAAGCATTTTCTCAATAATCATGTGCTAGAACTTGAGCTTTTACTATTTGTCAAAACATTGTAGTTGGTGACATAGAAACGGAGTTCTGTCTTGATCCTTTGGATGCCTATGTCTAGTTGAAGGACCTTCTGGGTCCTCAGGACTCACAGAGGAGTGTACATGAGCCCACCTGGGAGTCTGGGAAGACTTCCAGTGGGTAAATTTATTGATCCTAATGCATGGGTAGGAGTTAGATATAGGCAGGGCAAGGAAGACATTTTGAAGGAGTGGGAAGTACACACCTTGCTCAGCAGTATGTGAAATCCTATTATGTTGGGGTTCTGTGGTGCTGGATATCTCAACAGAATCAGAGGATGTTGGTTTCCTTTTTATACTTTTCTTTTTCTCTTCTTCTCTGACTTTTCAACCATGAGCATGGTTTTGTTTATGATCTCGGAGGGAAAAGTATGTATTGGAAAAAAAGAGGAAGTTACTCTGACAGTGTACCACACAATTTCATATTAAAATGACAAAGGTTTGCATTTTGGATATTCCACGTGTTAATGATGTTTCATCAGTTAAGTTATAGTCATTCTGAATTTTAGTGCTATTGATTTATAATTTCAGTATTTCACATGTTGAAGCTTTGTACTGGATCATGTGCTATATGTACAGTGGGCAGTCAGTTAACACCTGAATGAATGAATTGACTGACTTTTGAAATAGTTTGACTTTTAACTTTGTTGATTTTTCTTCATTGTGCCCTAACTGAAGTTGTAATAGAGAATTTCTACTTCACATCAGGCTCCTCGTGATGTGTACCTTACTTTGATGCCTTATAATAGTTTTGTCTCTGAAATTATAGAAACAGATATTTTACCATTTTATAACTTTTTAAAAAAAATTTAGACTGCAGGTATCTTATGTATTTATTTGGAACAAACTTTTAGACTCAGAGATTGTTTCTTAAAAGTATATCTGGTTTTATCTCTCTTCTGTCTCTCACAACTAAAGCTGATCGACTTTTCTTGTTCTATGATGCTTCATAAGATGGATCCTGTATCAGGATTACCCACACTTCCTGTAACAGAAGAAAAACATTCAGATACTTGCAATGCTGAGTCAGGGGAAAGTATTACATAAAGCAGAGGAAAAGCCTGTGATAGGAAGTATTGCTTCCTATAGGAAACTTTAACTACAAAGATCTAAATGTCTGTCATATGAACAATGGACAACCTTATTAGGTAGTTTTGGACAGCTTTTACGGCTTTATTTAGAAGGCTTTTCCCATCATGATTCATGATGATTTACACTGTATGATACCATAGTCAGGCCTTACATGTTGTTTGTTGACAGCAATGGATTATTGGAAGGGGATGGTTTGAAAGTGCATTTATAAGTGTACATTATTCTGTCTTCTTTGTTCTCTTGTTTTTTTTAACATCTAAGGCATTAGAATTCCCTGGAATAAGTGGTCCGGTGAAAAGGGAGGCAAGTAAAATGTCCCTGATAGTTGGAGTTCTTGGATTTACAAATGTGCTGACTAATTGCAGTGCATATTAATGAGATATCACTTTAAATTAAAACAGTCTTTGAAACCTGTTTTGAGTTAAATTTTCAGCAATAATAAATGAGTTTTACTTCTTGTAATTGCTTTCAGTAGTAGGAATTTCTCTTGCAGTGGGATAAGCAAGTAGAAATATGAGGAAATGATTCTAAAATTATAATAATGTATCATTTTCTTTTTAAAGCTTTCATAGATATAGACTAAGTGATATGACATTTAAAAATTAAGGTGAATGATAATTAATTTTGATAGGATTTTCTGTTTAGAAATTTGGTCCATTCTAAGGAATTGAAGGCTTATGAAGTGACATAGAGCTAGGAATTATTGATATAGTGTTTTGTTCCCATAGAAATGAAGAGGAAGGGGATAGAAAAATTTGATTTTAGAATGAGATCTTCCTCCATATTATAGTAGTTGCAGTTTTTTGTCTGGGAGTTGATCTTTTGCCTTCTCTGTGACAAAACATCTTTTTTGGAAAGACCAACAGTATTCATTACATTTATTTCACCTGTGTGTTCAATACTGAAGTACTTATTTTGTCATAAGCTACAAAACTAGATTAGAAAAGTCACTTGTATTTCCTGAAGTAGGCATCTTTTATGAGATATATAGAAATGATATTTTTAAATATATTTTTTTTCATTACATTAGAGGGTATTACAGTGTCTCTTCAGCAGTTACTACATAGGGGGATAGAAGAAAACAAAACTGATTGATACTGAAATAGTTTTTTTTATTTTCAGGAAGACAATAACTTAAAAAGAATTGCAGCAAGTTGTATATGTTAAATTTTCTGTTCTAGAAATGTGGCACAGAAGTTCCCTAGAAGCTTCTGTTCCATTGTGGTTGAAATATTTTCTCACCTTCTTGCACTACCTCATTGCTGCTGATGTAGGTGATATCTTGAAATGTCCCTAGAGAAAGTTGTGTAAAACTTCCTTTGACCTTTTGTGTTCAAAAAAGGAAGCTTACTTGTAACAATACTTCAATTTATATTTTGTATATAATCATCTCTGTCATAAGTTTATGACTCAAAGAAAGATCGAGAGTATTTTGTCCCGGGGTCAAGACTAATATTATCTAAACTTATTGGTGCATATTTATTTTCTGTTCTGTGCTTTTATAAAAGTATGGGACTAAATTGGTAAAAATATTCATTTTGTTAGTTTTTGCAAATGTTTAGTATTTCATATAATCTTAAATTTAAGGTATCTTGGCATCTATCTTAATATTTTCTTCTTTAAGAAAAGAAAAATTTTAAAATCTCATTTAGCTTAATCTAGTTAGTGAAACATCATTTAATATCTAATAAAACTTATTTTGTAGTTTCTATCATCATCTGTATTAAAGATTGCTAAGTGCCTCCAAAATTCATTTTGCCCCTTTTGTACCATAAGATATTTCTCCATTTTATCAACCCTTAGTAAAGACAGTATTTCTTGGGCTCACGTGGGGGTGATATGGCCCTGTGACTAAGTTTTGACCAATTGGCTGTGAGTAAAAGTGAGCTGTGTAGCTTCTAGGTCATGCACTTAACAGGAGGCCACATGCTCTCCTCTTCCCCGTTTTCCTGCTCCCTGTTGCCTAGAATGTGGAGAGGATTCTGAGTCATCTTGGGCCGCATGGAGGAGGATGATAGCATAGTGATGGCAGAAGTTCTTGGGAGAAGGAGCCTAGTCCTTGGCTACCTTGTAGATTGGAGCTGCTATACTTTAGGCAAGAAGGATGTTTCCTAATAAACATCAGTGTCAGCAAGTATTATTGTGTGTCTGTGTCATACACAGCCAAAACTATACTGTCACTATGCTGACGGTATTCACTATTTCTGTTGCGTTTTTTGAAGTTTAAGTTTCAAATTTTGTATAATAATATATGAAAGCATTGTCATATGAAAAAGCTTTATCAACTCTACCTAGCTTAGCTAAAAGTAAGCACTGAATTTGTGCTAATAAGGCCCTTGAATATTATATTGTAATGATTTATATTACACAGTTATTTGTTGTTAAACTGTTTGTGACTATCTCTAACTCTGTTGGATTTTATGACCCATCTAGGGTTAAACAGAGTAATTCAGGGTTGAGAGTCCAGATTTCCTGTGTTTTTTGTCTTTGTGGCTGCCCTGCTATACCTCCCTTTCTTTATCTTCTTCCCTTATGTCTTTCCCTTCCCCTTCTGCATATGGCTGGTGTCTGGGGAGGTGCCAGTGCAGTGCTGCCTGACCAGTTCACCCGAGCACATGGACCCTAATAGAGACCAGGTGTTTGGAGTTATTCCTAAACACACACACTGGTGAAATTCAGTTACTTGCTTGGGGAGTTTGTGTGCTTATATTATAAAGGATGGAAAAATGTCCTGTACTTAGCAACCTTTTAGACTAACTAATACCACTTACAAGAAATTGTGAATGTTATGAGAACTGACTTCTGTGTGGGAGATGAACACTAGGAAAAAAAAAGTTTCATAATGATGAATGAGAAATTTTCAGAAAGTACTGTTTGTTTTGTTGTTTTCAGTCCAACAGGCAACTACATCATCACACTGGGGATGGGATATAGCATCACTGAATGACAGGGTTTGGTCACAGGTTATTTTATGTTTTATTATATTGAAACACTGTGCCCTTGTCAGAATCATTGTAAACTTCGTGTGAAGCTCGAGGTGGGGAAAAGTTGAAAGAAGAGGTATGTTACATTACAGGAACAATACATGTTCTTCTGTTGGTGTCCTTTCTAAGCTCTATATTTGTAGCTGTGCCAAATTCTATCACATTTGTATGTGTAGCTATAAATGGATACAGATGCAGGCATCTCACATTTTAAAGAAAACGGGGGAGTGAGCACATGTAGTCTTCCTTGCCTGTGATTCATTCACATTTTAAAATTCATTTTATACATGAATGAAAAAGTAGAGGGATCGTTTCCCTCCATGTCAATGTAGAAAACTCACTCATGCCTTTGTCTCCTGGTCCCGGGAGCAGTATTGAATTCTTTTGGCGCACAGGAGTCACTTGTGTACCATTGCTCTTCTGTTTATTTTCAAAAGCCTTTCTTGTCAGGGCTCCCACAGTCTTCTGAACCCATCACATTAGCAGGCACATCCTTGTAGATGTCAATATCAGTGTTCATAGCATGCCCCTGCTTTTGAAGGGAACTTTTTCCCAGTCTTTTTCGACAGCTGCCTTCGTTCTAGGCAACTCTGATACCCACTAGGTTGACTTCACTGTCAGCTCTTACCATCGTTCCACTCAGCCATGTGTATTCCTGGCCACGTCATGCTACCTTCTGAAAACTAATTCCAGAATCTCATTCTGTAGAAACACCCTCAGTCCTTCTACCTCTCTTATTTCCTTGTCCCTGTGAAACCAGCTCTTAAACTTCACTGGTATTTCTCTCTAATTCTTACACCATTCTTCTGGTTTCTTGATTATGTTCACACTTCACTCATTTCCATACAAGTTTGGATGCCATCAGTCATTGGCCAGACAGGTCTGAGTCTAAGCCCTGACTCTCTGAGTTACTAACTGTACAAGATGGGTAATCTACCTGACTTTTCTGAGTCTGAGAATCCACCTAGTCAAGTGGTTGCTTATCAACTGCCTAATACAGTTCCAGGCACTTAGTGGTTACTAAATAAATGTGAGTTGCTTTTATCTTGAATATGAGTATTTGAGAGAATGATAAAAATTGATGAAAGTGTGGATGAAGTTGGGGAATAAATAATAGAGGGTTAAGAAATACAGATTTGTTCTTACAAAAGCCATGAGGAAGCATTTTAGGGTTCTAAAGGTGTAAAGTGGCACCATTTAAAAACACGTGAAAGTTTATTTTAATATAATTTATGTGATGGTGGTAAAGAATGGAGACTGGAGTAGGAAATTTTTTGGATTTTTAACCTGAGAATGTCTGGTGTTTCCAGGTTAGCTTGTCTTTTTAATAGAGATCATGTTTTATCTCTTTTTAATAGAGATCATGTTTTATGTTGCATTGTTACATGGTGTTATTACTTCTTTATGAATGACTTAATAGAGAGCATTTTATATATGTGGTAAATGTGAGTGGGTTCATTTCTCTCGTCGAGGAGATAATGGATTTCTTTTGAAGTGTCCACTATCTTGTTTCCTTAAATGAGTTGTAAAATGAATTTGAGTCTTCATAAACAAAATTGAGAACATGTCGTAGTGGAACCATTTGGAAGTCTAATGTGGTTGCCTTTAAATTTCAACAGTGTTTGGATTTGTTGTCTAGGTACTTAAGTAAAATGATCTTCTGAAAAATTTGAATCTTATTAAATTGATTTTGTTGAATTTTCAGGAATTTGTATGTTATCAAAATACTCTCAAAGATACTGTTCAGGTGGGGTCTACTTGGTGATATGGTGCATTGCTTATCATACTGGAAAGTGAATGCTAAACATCAGTCTATAATAGTGACACCATGCTTTTTTATGTTAATGATTTCACATCTTGTCTTCAGGAGGAGTCAGTCAAAAGCAGATAAAAATTTCGACTAATGGCAAAGCTTTAAAACAATTTAATGATGAGTTGCTTTTACTCTAAAAGCTGAGGCAAGAGATAAATTATAGTAAAACATGCCATTAATATACCTTAATCTCAAATTTTTATTAATTCATTTCTTTATTCACTGGTTTCAACGATTATTTGTTGAGCACTTACTCTATCCTGGCACTGTTCTAGTCACAGAGGACAATTATGAGTTATTGAGCCTGATTCCTCTTCCATATGGATTAAAAAGTCAAAATAAAATATCAGGAAAACTGAACAGTCTGTACATTTCGTTGTGATTTTTCTTTTTTTCCCTTTTCTCCTCTTCTTCCTCTTTTTCCTCTTTTCATCCTACCTCCCCTTTTCTCAAGCTGTGTCAGGGTTAGAAGAGACAAGGTGATAGGAATTTGGAGCTGAAGGTTAGTTTAAGGAAACTGTTTTCCCACCCTAGGTTTGAGTCTTTGCACAATATCTGATGTGACATTAACTGAAAAACAGTGAAAGAAAGAGCTGACTGTGACTAGATTGATCCTTCATCTCCTTTTCAGCTATGGAGGGCTCTCAATGTGCCAACCTTGTTCAAGGCACAATGGATTTGGTGGTGAACAACTCAGATGAAGCCCCAGCCTTCATGGAGTATACATTCTAGTGGAGGAGGCAGATTGTAACGGAATGAGCATGTGCAAAAATGGTATAATTTCAGTTAGTGATAAGTTCTGTAAAGAAGAGTGATTTGAGCTAAGAACAGAAAAAGAAAATATCTTTATAGGGATGCTCTAGGCACTATAGGCATACCTTGTTTTATTGCACTTTGTTTATCGTGCTTCACAAATGTATTGTGTTTTTTACAAATTGAAGGTTGTGGCAACCCTGTGTAGAGCAAGTCTATTGGCACTACTTTTCCAAAATTTTTCAGCAATAAGTATTTTTAATTATAGTGTATACATTGGTTTTTTTAGGCATATGCTGTTGCACACCTTCACAAATGTATTGTGTTTTTTACAAATTGAAGGTTGTGGCAACCCTGTGTAGAGCAAGTTTATTGGCACTACTTTTCCAAAATTTTTCAGCAATAAGTATTTTTAATTATAGTGTATACATTGGTTTTTTTAGGCATATGCTGTTGCACATCTAATAGAGTACAGTATAATGTAAAAATAACTTTTATGTGCACTGGGAAACAGAAAATTTGTGTAACTTGCATTAATGTGATCTTTGCAACCAAACCTGCAGTATCTCTGCGTTCTGGTTACACTCTAGGAGTGCGTGCATGGCTGTCGTTTGCTAACACTTTTGCAAGGAGTGGGGATGTCTTTCTTCTTGTAGGTCTGAATCTTAGACGGAAGGCAAAATGGTGAAATCTCCCTCAGTGGCTGGAATGAAGTGGAGGGCAAAGGAGACTCCCCTTCCCTGAGTGCCCTTGCTGCCCCGTCAGGGTTACTGTATGATGCCGAGTCATCAGCTTCCTCCTGTAAATTATCATTTACACCGCCTGGGATTCCACAGTTGGTGTCAAAATCCTATTTGAAGATGTTATTATCATAAGCCAGTTGTGAATAGGACTGGACTCTGTGATGGGCCCCAGGGAAAGGTACAGTACAGAGAAGAACGTGGCCCATAGAGGGGAGACTAGAATTCACTAAGTACAGGCCAGCTCTATGTCATAGATTGCCAGAGCTCAGGCTCATATTTAGTCCTCTCACGTGACAGAGTTATGTGGCATTTGGTTTAGGTTCCAGGTATGTGTCTGTTAACCAAAGTCACTTTGGATGACGGAAAAACAGCCTGTTGTCCATTTGACATGTCTAAGCAGGGGAGGTGTTTGCCATTTGAGTCTGAGTCTGTGGTAACAATCTCCACAAACAGGACACCTTTGCAAGGCCCCTTATGCATAAAATTGCACTGTACAGAAGGACAACTGTAGCAACCTGTCTTTCCCATCACTATTCCACATCAATCCTTGTAGAGTGAACAAGGATACAGAGGGAGCTCTGATGGCTTTGACAGCCTGTAAATCTGGAGTTTTGGGAATGCTGAGTCTACAGGAAGAAAATACCCATAGGCTTAAGTTTAGGATCCCCAAATAGGATCCCCTGCTCAGGAGGCTTGATGATGGGGCAACGAGCTGTGAAAAAGGAAAAGTTTTAGAGAACCCCTGAGTACAAAAGGTAAAGTAGGAACAGTGACAATGTGGGAGGAAATATTAAGAGTTTCTTTGGATTTTTTGAAAGAAGATGGAACACAGTGGGGAGATCCAGAGTCAGCAATTTAGAATTAGTTATAGGGCTAGAGTGTGGGGACTACATTGAGGGAGGAGATTAATGGAGAAATTATAAGAACGGAAGCTCAAGGGAGCCCTGTAGGGTGCTTTGTACTCTGGGTGGAAAATTTCTGGATGTAGAGTTTGGAGGACCCTGGCAAGTTAGAGCTCAGCACAAGAGATTAGTTGCAATTTGAAAGAGAGAGTAATTGTGGCCCAGGCAGAATATATCCTCCTTCTCAAAGGTCAAGATTGCTGATGTGCATGGCTCAGTCCGTGTTTGGCAGTAGGAAGAGTAAGGCAATGTGAAGGCAAGATGAGTATAGCCTGTCATCAAAGATGCAGGTTACTAAATTGGGAGGATTTAGAATAGATTGATTGATTTGGAAGGAGGCTAAACTAATCAAGTAACATGAAATCTCCTGTGCATTTGTTTAACTGATTAATTTAAACCCAAGATTCTCTCATGTTGTAAAAATAGTTTGTGTATTTGAAAACATCTATGTTGAACTTCTGTGGCCCTGAAGGGGAACAGGCCAAGCAAGTGAAATACAAATCCTAGTGGCTCAGTGTGGAGGAGGAACTCTCCTGCTCTCCATTTCTCTAAGTTGTATGGATAGAAGGTCTCCAAGAGAAGCAGAGATGAGGTCAGGCCAGAGAGCCTTCTGTTTCGGGGCCGCCCTCTTCTGTGTGGTTTTGTTTTTCAGTGCACTTATCATAGCACGAAACAGCTGTTTCAGTGAAGTTCAAACTTGCCATCTGTTTTGGGTAGAAGCAGGAAGAATGTCAGAGGGGATGTTTGAATTTTAGGGTCTTTTATAAGGGCCTAAGATAAAGCTGTTTAGACCTTCTGTCATTTCACTTATCAAATTCAAGCACAGCCTTGTAATTTCAACACACTTAACTTCTGGGGATGAATAGGGCATTGAACAAATTCTATAAACAAGTACCTTTCTGAGCCATAAACAGGAACACAAGCAGCACAAAGATAGTATGTCAGCAAGGCAGAGGGTGATAAGAGGGGTAAGGCTCGAGAGCTTTCTCTGCTCAAATCTGGGTAAGCAACATGCTTTCTTTGATTGAAGGAGCAGTGAAGTTATAAATAGCAGAAAATGCTGATGTACCTAAAGGCCATTATTCTGTACGCAGTGCTGCTGGGTGACATGTGAATAATATTGTCCGTTGATTAAACAAATGTAGCTTTTTAAAGAAACCACAAGATGGAAAAGTGAAACAAAATGGATAGAATTGTTTGGGTGCTAAGATTAGTGGAAGAGACTGAAGAAAATTTTCATGGGAGGCATATTTTCCCATCCCTATCTAAAAGGGTCCTAGTGTTATCCTTTCACTCTATTTTAGATTAAATTTGTTTTGTTTGGCCCTGAGTGTGCCTGAATAGATACTAACCTCCCAGCGAATGTAACTGAATGAGAACATTATTTTAGTTCACTTTCAGAGGGAGGAGATCCAATTCACAGTACCCAAAATAGACAGTACCAGTTAGTTCCAGAATTGCCAGTCATGCAAAGGTGTGGAATCTTTGTTAGAATGCTCTTCCTAAGAATAGGACCTGAGCTATTAGAGGTGTTAGAGAACTAGCAGACCTGAGAGCTGCTAAGGCTTTTTCTTTCTTTCATTCAGCTTTACTTAAGCACTTTCCGGTGCCTCTTGAGTTTAGAAACACTTAAATATGTTTTCCCGTTCAAAAATGTAATTTGTTCTTAGGTTGAACGCTGTCACTGTGTTTATGTGTGCATGTACACTGTTTATATTCATCTATAATGGTAGATGAATACAAGATAATTATAAATGAAAATATAAATTGTAATTTATAGTAGTAAATGACAGAGAATTGGTTAAACAAATTATAAATCCATACAATGAAACGTTTCCATTTGTAAATATAATGAGCCATACTTATATGTGCTGGTATGGAACAAATAAAAGGAAAATAAAACAAGGTGCAAGAAAGTGTGCTTAGTATGGTAACATTGAGATGAACAGGGACTATAAAAAGTGGTGAGAGGGGATGAAATCATGACCTTGGAAATGCGAAGCTCTGTTTCTGTCTCTGAGATAGGACGGAAGAAGGTGGGTAAAGATATGGAGAAATATTGAAATGATGAAAAATTAGTTGAGGAAGAAAAGAAGGGAAATCAAGGAGCATAAATCCCGTTTTTGTTGTTATACACATTTCAATACCTGGTCATCTTGAGAAAGCCAGGATCATAAGTTGGATGACTACAGTACTTGCTTGCCTAGCTAACATTATTCTATAATCCTAGTCCCCTAAGTCAAGTGCATTAGCACTTCTGAAATGCCCTGACCTTTGTAATGATGTTCTTTTAATGGCTGCCCTGCAATGACTTAAAAAATTTTTCTTTGGTAGTAATGTTTATGTCAATCTGTACCCTTATTGTGAAATTTTAACATCCTGTCTATAGACTGGTTTTTGTAATGGAGTACTGCCTATTTTATGACTACAAAGGACTTACTATTAGGTCATTTTCTCTGGAACTTGACTTTTAGGAAGGTGAATGTGTAAATCTTTGAACTGCTTGACATTGAAAGATTTATGGATCTCTTAGGCAGATGTGTCACTATTTGAATAGTAGGCTCTGTGTGTGTTTGCGTATATATATATATCTGATCTTTAGGGTTCTAGGATTATAGAATAATGTTAGCTAGGCATCTAATTTATTTTGTGTTTGGATGTAAGGGACAGAACAAGTACCAAGATCAATTTAATTCATACTAAATTAGGAAAATGGAATCAATGTGGTGTTTATTTCTTATGTGTCATTTGCATAAAAGTGTACATGTTGGCGATCATGATGTCTTGAGATACCTCACAATCATCACTTCATGTCCTATATTAAAAATGGAATCAATGTGGTGTTTATTTCTTATGTGTCATTTGCATAAAAGTGTACATGTTGGAGATCATGATGTCTTGAGATACCTCACAATCATCACTTCATGTCCTATATTCAAGAATATAGGTAAAATATTTTCTTTAAACCAGATCTTATGAACCTCCTTTAAAAGTGTTGAATTTATAGTATTTATAAAATTAAAATTTCATTTTTCCTAGTAAAGAACAAAATGGAGCAGGAAGTAACAAAGATAGAAAACAAACTTTCTAGAACTTTTTGAGCAGAATGAATATTCAGGCTATCAATTCTATTCATTTCCTTGTAGTAGGGCAGAGTCATTGTTCTGTGTGTGTTTTCTTGATTTTATGTATACAGTTCTTAAAACATTTTCCCAAAGAATCTCTTTTGGTACTCTTTAAGATTTTATATTTTCATTTCATGTATGTATGAAATTCATACAAGTTAATTATGGGGAGTGGTTTGAAAGAAGTGACTTGATGCTCTCCGTCTGAGCTGGAACGGGTTATTTTTCTTAGTCACCATAAGAACAAAGAAGGGGGTAAGTGGTAGGGTAGATCATCTTGTTGATGAGCATGAACTTTGGTACCTTGGATGTTCTGTTCATTTATATACTATAGATATTTTCCTAGATTCAGATTGAATGTTCCTCACTCCAGCTTGCTTCTACTAGTTTAAACTCTGTGCTAGCTGCTTCTTTCTGAGCCCTAACCCATTTAGAATAAGTGGGATTTTGCATATTAAGGTAACACTTTCTTATAAGAATTTTTTTTTTATGTAATATATCAATGGAATTTTGGAATGGTTTGATACTCCATATGAAAAGTGAGTACAGCTGAAAGAAACATGGTATTCTTTTAAAGAAATTTGCCCTGTATCAATTGTGTAAAGCTCTGATGATATATTTCTAGAAATGAAAGGTGAAACTTTTCAAGAGCAAGGAAACAAACACAAAAGAAACAAAACAACAGCAACACTAAAGAAATTTGCCCTGTATCAATTGTGTAAAGCTCTGATGATATATTTCTAGAAATGAAAGTTGAAACTTTTCAAGAGCAAGGAAACAAACACAAAAGAAACAAAACAACAGCAACACAAAATAACTATTGATTATTTTTGACCAGAGATTGAGTTGTTTCTTCATGTCCTACTTTCACTTTGTATGTATTTTGATGAATCTATTAATTTGGCTTTCAGATATTTTATGCTCCAACTTAAATATTTACTTTTCTCTTAACAAGTAGTTTTCACAGTCGTGGACTATATTTAGCTGATATATGAAGACAGACCTAAGTCAAGCTATATGTAACATTTTACCAAATATGTTTGAAGCATAATGGGGTTATTGTATAACTACATACAAGTAGAAGGATTTCTGTTTTGGAGATTGACAGGTGCGGTTGTGAAGTTAAGTCAGAGGGAGTTGAGTTAAACTTTTTTTTCACTGTAATTTTGCTCACTGACGTAGCCATTTTCTTTGAGTATTTTTTACAAGTGAATAGCACAGGGCAAATGTCTCGTCTTTCTAAATCTAAATCGCTAGACTTTAATTTTTCTATACCCTATGCTTCATAAACTACTAAAGGTTTTGAAGTGCTAGAGTAGGTTAAAATAGCTGGTATACTCTTTTCTTTATGTTGTAATTATTTAAGTAAAACTAACCTTCACAGTCATTGATTTTTCTAGTCTTCTGTAGGCTTTTCAAAGTTTAAATGATTAGTTGAAAAATTCTTGCAGTTTCTGTTGTGTTTAAAATTATTTAAACAGTATTGGCATTAAATCCAATGGTAATACACAGTTGCATGTATGATACACTTATTATCAAAAATGGTCAAAATCATTCTTGATTTTTTTTCTATAAGTTTATTTTGAGTTTATTGTTGCCTTAATTTCAGAAATATCAATGTGATTTCTCAACATTGTTATCGATATGAAAAGGCTGTGTAGTCATTGTGCTTTATTTTTAAGTTGCTCTAGTACTTTGAATAGGGAATAATATTAATGTGAACTCATTTCATTACCTTTCTAATGTCTTTGCAGTTGCTATAACTGCTTCGTAAATACTTGGACATTTTTTGTCTCCAGACTTCTTTTGATCAATGTGGAAACATAATCTTAATAAATGCTGATTGTTGATGATGTGAACCATTAAAATTAATGGCTTATTTACTAAATTGAATTAGACAGAGGGTTTTTGCTTAAAATCTAGAATCCAATTTCTCAAGGTTAGGCCTTTAAATACATTTTATTTTTACTTATTTATTGGTTTTCATTCTTTGGAATAATTATCGTCAGAAGTTTCTTTAGGATAAGTTTTCGCTAATTCTGATAAAACTTGTGGTATTTTTAAAAAAAGCTTTTTCAGTATTATCTTGACATATTTAAAGAAAAGCACATGGATTTCTGGAAACTAGAATTTTAAACAAGAGATAATACTCATATAATTAAATCTTTTCAAAAAAATTAATTTCACAAGTGTATTTTATATCAGGGAACAAGTTTTGGCATAATGATTTAAAGTGATAAATTGATAGACATAGAATGTAATAAGGCACATTAGGTTTTATAGGTTGTAACAATGTAACTTGCTTTACACATATGTATGTAATACCTCAGATATCTAAAATCTTTATTAAATACCAGCATCTTTCTCACATCAACCTAAAAACTTGCAGTGGTCACTTTTTTGTCTGCCTTTATTGCCAAACTAGTGGTGTACGCAACTCTTTATTTTTTCTCAACTAATGCCTTTTGTTAGTTCTGTGGGCTTTGGTGTATATTACAGTTTTCAGAACTTGCTCTACTAAGGTTTCCTTTGACCCTATTGTTCAACTCGGTGGCTTGGCTTCTGCTGCACCTCCCACTGCTTTTCTGAAACATTCACCTCTCTGGTTTAAGGAAAAGGTTATCTGTCTTGGTTCTTTCCTTATCTCCGAACTACTCCATCTGCATTCCTCTTGTTGGGTTCTCTTTTCCTAAAGGCCACTATACCCCAAGGCTTCTGCTTGTGTTAGTGTCATCAAGCTTCATGTCATCTATGCATATGCATCCTTTTCTTCTGTTTACCCTCTTCATTTAGTCCAGAGTTCTACTGCATCTTCTCTCTTTTAAAAATAGTCTCTGCTGCTCCTTCCTGTCCTCTTTTCTTGCAACTGTGTTATTTCAGCCTTTCCTCACTCATGGCAAGGTTACAGTTAATGGATGGCCTTCCGGTATCTTGTTCCTCCATTGTGCTAAAGCTAGAGATGGTTCTTTAACACTTTAATCCCACTGTGGGCATTTTCTTTTGTTTCAGAAGATTAAGTATCTTTGTAATCTGATTTACTTTACATATTTCGTCTTATTGCTCACTACTCCAGACTTATCTCTACCTCTTTTTCATTCCTTCCTAACCCTAAAAACCTGTCATGCTAATTCTTGTCTCTGTGCCTTTGGTCATGATTTACCCTCCCACTCATCTGGAATCTCTTCCTTCTGCCCACCCAATTCCTGTCCCAGGACTTCCATGAGGCTTTAGACATTGCTGATTTTTCCTTTTTCTGAGCCTGTTTTAGCTTTTAAGAGCATGGATGCTGATATATGCCAAAATATACTTTTCGTTTTACAATACTTGGAATTGTGGTAGACTTGTCGCTTCAATAAAAATGTAGGTTCCTTTGGCAGAGACCATATATTTTTTAGTATCAACCGCAGTAGTACTTAGCCCGGATTTTGGTGCTCAGTGAACTTGATGGTTGATTGAATTGATTAAGGAGGTGAGATTTCAACTTTCAAATAGAGACTTAGGTTTTTAAAACTACTTAGCTTTATATTATGTTAACAGCTCACGTACATCAACATATAAAGTAGAATTCAACTTATACACAATTTGCTACTATAGGTACTTCTAAAAGACACTGTATTTTGCTTCTCTTCTTTGTAGACTTCTTTCTGGTGTGCTTTTATTTTTTAAAAATATATTTTTTAGCATACGGAATAATGAAAAGTATTTATTAGAGTTCCATTAGTGCACCTGTAACTTTAGGTATAATGACGAGCTTAACATAGCAAAATCAAGCTTTCGATACGGAATAATGAAAAGTATTTATTAGAGTTCCATTAGTGCACCTGTAACTTTAGGTATAACGACGAGCTTAACATAGCAAAATCAAGCTTTCAAAGAAAGAGAACACATAGCAAAATCAAGCTTTCAAAGAAAGAGAACCTTAAATGCTAATTATGAATTTTAGGCAGACCTGCTTAGTAGTTGTCTGAATAATTTAGAAAAAATTAACTGACAGGTTTGTTTCAAGTGACTCTGGACTAGCTAAGTTAACAGATTTCTTTTCAATTAATAAGGGTGATCAGTTTACTAATTCTTATTAATTTATGGTTTTCTTGTTCTCCCCAAAGTGGAGAAAGAGATTAAATCAGATGGCTCTATGCAATCTTTGTAAGTATTGTTGGAACTGATAAAAATCATTGGTTTCCATTGATTATCATTGGTATTCCATTGTAATATGAAGCCATTAATAGCCTTTCTACATGTGTTTTTTTCTTCATCATCCTTTGAGTGGGATTGATGCTTTTATTTCTCTCTCCTTTCACTACTGTGCTCTAAGAGAACAAAGATATTTTAATCATTCGTTTAATAAAGAGGTAGATACCTACAGGTGTATAGGAACTCTGTAGATTTAAAGCTCAGTCTGCTCTTAAGGAATCTCAAACTGGGGAAATAATGTAGATATATACAAAAGACAGTATGATTTTGCATAGAAGTGTGTTGGGAAGTGCTTTTGGAGAAGTATGAACAAAGAACTCTTGAAGAGGGAGAGATTTCTTATGACAGATTGGCTGATGACAGAGAATTTGTGAGGAGCTAGAATTTTAATCCATCTTCAGAAACAGTTGGGATATTGGAGGACTGAGGATGGGAGATGGAGGGACTTAACTGTGCAAGATACAGGAGCAGGAGATACAAGGTGGGTGATGGTGGGGGNATACGGAATAATGAAAAGTATTTATTAGAGTTCCATTAGTGCACCTGTAACTTTAGGTATAATGACGAGCTTAACATAGCAAAATCAAGCTTTCGCTTAAATGCTAATTATGAATTTTAGGCAGACCTGCTTAGTAGTTGTCTGAATAATTTAGAAAAAATTAACTGACAGGTTTGTTTCAAGTGACTCTGGACTAGCTAAGTTAACAGATTTCTTTTCAATTAATAAGGGTGATCAGTTTACTAATTCTTATTAATTTATGGTTTTCTTGTTCTCCCCAAAGTGGAGAAAGAGATTAAATCAGATGGCTCTATGCAATCTTTGTAAGTATTGTTGGAACTGATAAAAATCATTGGTTTCCATTGATTATCATTGGTATTCCATTGTAATATGAAGCCATTAATAGCCTTTCTACATGTGTTTTTTTCTTCATCATCCTTTGAGTGGGATTGATGCTTTTATTTCTCTCTCCTTTCACTACTGTGCTCTAAGAGAACAAAGATATTTTAATCATTCGTTTAATAAAGAGGTAGATACCTACAGGTGTATAGGAACTCTGTAGATTTAAAGCTCAGTCTGCTCTTAAGGAATCTCAAACTGGGGAAATAATGTAGATATATACAAAAGACAGTATGATTTTGCATAGAAGTGTGTTGGGAAGTGCTTTTGGAGAAGTATGAACAAAGAACTCTTGAAGAGGGAGAGATTTCTTATGACAGATTGGCTGATGACAGAGAATTTGTGAGGAGCTAGAATTTTAATCCATCTTCAGAAACAGTTGGGATATTGGAGGACTGAGGATGGGAGATGGAGGGACTTAACTGTGCAAGATACAGGAGCAGGAGATACAAGGTGGGTGATGGTGGGGGAGGGGTAGAAAATTTGGCTTTGGAGGTGGGTGACACCAGATCATAGAGGTTTCTGAATCTTAGACTACAGAATTTTTTCATATTCATTAGGACATGAGGAATAATTGAAGAGCACTGATATGACCAGAATTGTGTTTATGAAGATTTGACACCACTGTCCAGGGTAAATTGGAGATTGATGAAATTGGTAATGGGGACACTCCAAGTTAAAGAACCTGTTGCAGTGGTATAAATATGAAATAATTAAAGTCTAAATTTAAGAGAATGGAAAAGGAGGAATGGGCACAGGTGATTTCAGAAGAGTCAGCAAAACTTGGTGCCACATTTCTTTATGCCTCCATGAATCTATTTAGTCATCCTTTCAGGACATGTTATGCACTTATGCTGTCCTCCTCCATTATATTCAGTGGTGGAGGATATTTAGTTGGTTAAAAGATTTTAATTGTAACATCAAAATGTGTTTACTCTCATGACTAATAAGTTAGATCTTATTTGTTACAGAATTTAAATAGAATTAAATATACCATTTGTATAAAACAAAGCGAAATGAAAACAATGGTTACTTAGATTCATTACTACTGTAATACTGATTAATAGATTTAGGTATATTGGCAATCCCCATGTCTGGGTTGTATCTTATAAGTTTTATTTTCTATCACATTGTATTTTTTTTATTATCTTTGATATACATATAAAGCACATAAAAGCTTTGGTTGGGAGAATTTAATTCTGTCTACAATTTTATTCAAATTTTGGGTCTCATTCCCTGATTTCTTAAATTTTGGGACATGAGTGTTTAGACATAGAAGCCAGATAATTTTTTGACTTTTGTTATGAGAATTAAAAAGAAAACAAAACAAAAAAACCATCAAAATTGTTTAATTAAACTACATTTGAAGCCAAACTGTAGAGATGGTTACAATATCATTAACCAGCTTTGCCTGTCCTGTGATCTTTCTTAATGGGAAGGCCTAGTATACTATGCAGGCAGTTTATAAAACAGATTTTCTTTATTGAAATGCTGCCATTGATGAAAAGGAGGAAAGCAGATTTCCCAGAACTGGAGAAGAAAAGAAAACAGTTGCAGTTCAGTATAGGCCTACCAATCACCTTGTAATATTGGTCCCATATGTAGTGCAGCTTACTTGTGCCTCATATGTTAGTCTTTTTCCAAAAAAATTTATACTCTGTAATATGTCTCTGATAAGTTATAAGTGCAGTATTGTTTGGCCCTTAGGAGCATAACTTTACAAACCTTGAAAAACTTTTTTTTTCTTTTTCTTTCCAGCTTTATTGAGGTATAACTGAAAATTGAAAGACTAATTTTTAATTGAAATTTGGACTCATTTTCATAGTCAAAAAATGCTAATATTTAGGAGGAGGAGAAATGATGGCCTTTTTACAACTTTACTTAAAATACCTCTTCATAAAAATTTATATTGTAAATATAGTGAAGTGATTAAAGAGCACCACTTTTTATTTAGTAACAGAATAATTGATAACTGTTGTCTGTAAAATGAGTTTTCCTTTATTCCCATATATGTTATTATCAGTCTTGAAAATATTTTCATCTATGAAACCGGCCGACATAGATAAGCCCCATGATACTCACATTGGAGGTTTGATTTAGTTAATTTGACTTTGTCCTGTTTTATGTTTGCATTTGTCACTTAGAAGGAATATTTTGTTATAAGGTGAAATATTTCTAGAGTTTTTTCTTAGTCATTTTATCACTCTTCTTCCTTCCAGGGAAAATGACCTCCCATTGTTTCCTTCTTGTGTTTGCTAAATTAACTGCATTTTACCCATCTAAAAATATTCTTTTGGTAGGTTAGCTTTAATAGTATTTGAATTGCAGGTTTTGAGTTAATGTACTACTTTATTCTTTGCTTCATCCTTTAAAATGTACTTTGCCATTTCATTCTCTTAATAGATCTAAGACGTAAATGGGGTGGATGATTTTATTTACATTTTATAGATAAGAAATTGATAGACTGTCAGTTTAAGTGACCTAAGATGACTAAATTGAAATAACAAATTAGGACTCCGACATTAGGTATTGATTTTATTTACAACATTAGTCAAGGAGAAGTTTAGCAGTTATCCTACATAAAATTTATACAGAAATAGGAAGAACAAAGAATAAGCATCCCACATCTTAAACTTAACCTATAAGGTCCTCCTTAGCCTGGCCCTTATAACCTTTCTACCTTTGTCTCATACAGGGTTTCCTTTGTTTCTTTGCTGCGTACATGATAACCCTTTTTTCCAGTCCTTTGTAATTGCTTTGCTGCCTTTTAAAATGGCTTTTGCCCAGGCTCATTTCTGCCCGGAGCTGTCATTTCTTTGTCTCAGTATCAATAACCCCAGTTTGTTCTTCAGATTGCGTCTTCCTCAAGAAAGATCTTCCAGACTTCAGGAGGTCAAATTTTTTTGCATAATTCTTGGCACAGTTGTGATGTTACTTTTGTTCGTTTGCATGGTAGTTTGATTCCTGCCTTTCTCCCACTGACCTGTAAATTCTGTTATTACTGTGATGTGTCTAGGTCTGTTTTGATTTACTCTCTTGCCTGTAGTGACTCAGCATAGCCATTGAGACATACTAGGCGCTCAGTAAATATTTGTTGGATGAGTGGATGGGTTTAAGAAACTATGCTGAAATTGTCATTATAGTCTTTTAATATTTATAACCAGCTAGTAATATTGGTCAGATTCCACTTTTACCTGCTTGTCCTCTTTTATTCTGTGTGCCACTGGTGGCAAAGCAGTAACGTGGGTATTACTGGTAGGCTTAAGTCATTGGAGGGTAAGTTAAAACATCAAACAAATAAACAAGTTTAAGAAGAGAAGTTAAAGAAAAGGAGGGAGACCAAGCATTAAGAAAAAAATGAAGTGATTTTCAGAGTGAAGTGATTTTCAGAGTTGTAGAATTTTAGAGCTGGATGGAATGCTAGGATTTATATAGGGAAATCTTTCTCTCTCTTTTTTATTTTTAACTTTTTATTTTGAAACTTTACCCAGTCTTCTTCAGCATCTATAGCACACTGTCAATGGCAGGAAATTGACATTGGCATCATCCACAGAGCTCATTCAGATTTCTCTGTTTGAGAGAGTTTGTGTGTGTGCATGTGCACACCTGTAGGCCAGTCTTTTTTTGTTGTTTGTTTTTTTGTTTTTGTGGCTGGCCCATACAGGGGCCAGTCATTTTTAAGATGGGAAAATTGAAGTTTATAGATTTGCTTCAGTGACTTGCTCAAGGTCACAAAGCCATGAGGTGAAATTGTTGATTTTTAAACTGCATGTTGCTTGCTATCTGCTCACTAGCCATGAGCTTTTTCACAGAGTTCTACAAGTATCGGAGTTCATTAGCATTTATGCCAGAATTGACTAATCTTCCCATATTGAAATATATTAACGAGGCCTCTTAGCCAACGGTGTTTAAAAAGACTCAAAAATTTAGTTTTATCAACTTGGATCTGTGTCAAAAATTGGAATTAAAGCCCTACTTTTGTTTTTGCCCAGCAGGAGACTTCTACTATTCAGGGAAAGGCCTAATTAAGGTTTCCTGAAACTACTCTTTAATCACTTGGGTTAGAATGAAAAAGAAATTTTTTAATCACATACATATCTGCTAATGCTTTTCTTCTGGTATCTAATTGCTTTGATAATAAAAAGTAGTAATAAAAAGTGGAGACTTAATGGATTTTAAACATGTGGTTTCTGAACTATATATGTTATTAGAATATGTACACTTAGTACATTAAGTAGTGTTTTAAACTTATACCTAAGAGTACTTAGGGTCTAAAATTGATTAGTAGGCAACCTTACTTAGTATTTCCTGGAAGTAGCAGGCCTTTTCTCCTACCAAGAAGTACAAGAAATTAATATAGAGTTTGATTTTATGTTGGAATCTGATTTTAAAAAATCAAACTTTTTCCTATATTGCAAATAATTATTTAATCCTTTCTTCATGTTATGATTATGATTTATAGTTACAAATTATTTTCTTAAACTGTGTAATATCATTGACTGAGTTAGTTAAGTTCTCTAGCATTTAAGTTCTCTAGCATTTGACATGACCAGCAATATGTAGGCTTCCTTTGATTTTTAATTTTGAGGTTTAGAAATAAAGTATTATGAGGATTGGCTACCTCTTTCCTAAGTGGATCAACTTATAGCTGTGCAATAGCTTCTAATTTGTTTTTGTAATTTTACTTAGATGGGTTAGGTGGGCTATGAGATACAGCTTGTGTTTTTAAACATGTGGCTCTTAGGAGTCTAGAATAAAAATAAATATCAAACTGCTTTAAATAAATATGATTCACAAAAAAGTAATTACAGGTATTTTAATTGAATGTTTTAATTTTTTACAAGGAAAATATTTTTTTAATAGATTTGAGGCCAAGTAATTTTTATTTTATTAAAAGAGCATGCTATAGTGAATAACAATTAGCAATGTACTTAATTTCATTGAATAAAATGAGGGTAAAACATTTCCCAATATAAAATCTCTTTGGATTGGCACTATTTCCAGGCAAATTGATTTTAGATGGGCATAAATCCATAGCAGAACCCGTTTACCTTAATTTGTAAAGCTCCTAACAAGAGCTTAAAGCGTGATTCTGGGTATATACTTTCTGTACTTGGTGGAGCATTAGCTTATATTTCTTCTCGAAATCACTGGAGAGTTTTCAAGTTCCTTTCATGTTTTTCTTCTAATGTCTACAAATGTGTTTCTTTAGGAATTGCTATTTCTGCCATACTATCCTAAACTGAATTAATAGGGAATGAGGATTTCCTGTTTCTAAATGTCCCATCTTTGTTTTTCAGTGAATCTCTTCACTTCAGAAGCATGATAATGGGACATTAAAACCACATGTGTATGTAGTTTAACATTGCTTTATTGTTTTGCTACATACCAATTAAACAGTGTATGTGACCTTTACCCCATCTGAGCCCTCATCTGTTTGAGAAAGTAGTCAACCAACCAGCGTTTCCAAAGGAAAACAATAAGAACAGTGTCTGGCAGTTTGCTGGGCCGGCCTGGGATTTATACACATTCCTATCTCCCAGTCTTTGAGTTTATGACTCTAATCACCAGAAACAAGAATGAGCAGAAAGCATAACTTTTTATTAGGTACATTAGGATTAAAAAAAAAATTGAAGATGGTGGTGAGGTTATTCTTTTGCTTGTTATTCTTGACAGATTGTATATTATACTTAAAAAATAGGAAAGTGTCTGCAGGTTCCTAGGCTCATGAGTGGCTGTGTAACAGAAGCCTCCTACTGAGCTGGTTGGATGGTTTCCTGCTAATCCTTCGTCAGCTTTTAGGTTTTCAGAGAAGTCATATGACTGTTGACATAATTATCATGTAGTGCTGTTCCATATGTGTCATTCAATTGAACTATATTAATAATCTCCTATGATTCAACTCACATGATGGGTATATTTATTTCCTGAACTCCTCATAGATGGAATAATATGTGTTTATGTACTTAATTTTTTAACTACTTATGTTTTATTATCACAAGGTGGACTATAATGAAACCAAAGTTATTTTTTTAAAGATTTGTTTTCTGTGTATAGTTGTCTATTTTCATTTGTGTCTTCATTCATTAGTTTACCCAGGAGTCTTTCCATATATTCACTGCTGTATCTCTATTGTCCAGAAATGTGTATAGCAGATAGCTGAACTCAGTAAATATTTGATAAATGAAAGAACGAATCAATCATCCTCAATGGTGGGTTATTTTGTGTTTTCATCAAAAAGCTACAATTAGTTAGCTAATACATTACTCAGTGTTAGGAATTTTTCTTAATTTACTTTCAGCGTTCCTAGTTTTTGAATATAACTTACTCTTGCATTTGTCCTGAAACGATCAATGGTGGGTTATTTTGTGTTTTCATCAAAAAGCTACAATTAGTTAGCTAATACATTACTTAGTGTTAGGAATTTTTCTTAATTTACTTTCAGCGTTCCTAGTTTTTGAATATAACTTACTCTTGCATTTGTCCTGAAACGATTTTTTAAAATTGTCACAGGAAAGCATTTGCATCAATAGTTACTAGTTTCTATAAACAAAATAAGCCAACCAAATAAACAAAAATATTTATTTATTTTAAAATATTGGCAGTGAATAATATCTGAAAATGCTATTCTCATCTTCAGTGTACTTTATCCTGAATGTATATTATTGTGGTGGCTCAAAGAGTGAGATTTAAGTCAGATTTTGTTATTGTTAACAAAGAACAGTTGTTATATATTTACTATATAAAGCATGTGGTAGAAAACAAAAGAAATAGAAAATGACTCTTGCCTTCAAGAAACTTAAGAATATATTTTGATAAATACAGTGTAATGACACAAGAAAGTCTACAATCCAGCGTGAAACTGGCATAAAGTTCATATTATGTAAACACAGAATTTGCCCTAATGGGATCTCAGATGAATGAATACTTGGACAACTTATCTCTAAAGTAAAGACTGCTAAACAAATATGCATAAAAGTCCTCAGAGAAACAGATATTACTAAAGTGTGTGGGACAGGGATTGGGTATGACATAAGGTTGTGGGGAGGAGAATAAAATTAGGAATTTGGTTTGTTATTTTACAGTTTTAATGTTAAGGATATTTAAAATAAATTCTCTTTTTTAAGGTTCTCAGGTATTTTAACATAAACACCATTTTACATGAAAAATTGGGTAACTTTATAAAAGTTAATAAAATTAATATTTTTCTTTTAAAATTTATATAAGAGATACTTTTCATATTGGTATTAGAAGGCTCAGATGAAAGATGTTAGTACTGAAGTTTAAATAGCCAAGCTGGCTAAACAGCCAGTCAATCAACAACATCTTACAGGAATAGTTCTGTAAACATATGTTCCTTCTTGGTGGTTTGTTTTCTGATTTCATTACATAGAGCAGTGTCAAATTTATTAGCTATACAGTGATAGTATAATGATTGAGGCATGTGGAAATACCAGTTCTAGTCCTGGTTTTATTTCCAAGTAGTTGTACGCTATCAGGCAAGTCTCCTGGGCCTCCTTACTTAATAATTCAAGGAGTTACGCCACATCATCTGTAAGGTCCTTTCCAGTTCTCTATTAATGTATTACATTCTACTTCAAAAGCAGTAATTCTGAATAATCTTTGAACTGACTCAGAGCATAATCTTGAGAAGGATCCCAGGTTTCTTTAGTTTTTTTCTTTAAAGCAAATAAGGTTTTTTATTTTGGTTGTAAATTCTTGTTGTGCTTTGTATAATATGTATATAAGTAAAATTTTCTACTATAATTAAATTATGCTTTTTCCTTAACTGTGTGTGTTTCTCTGAACATTATGATGTTATTCCACAAATAAAACTATGTTTTGAACTATTAAAAAATGCTTACTGGACACTTACTAAGTTCTCATGGTTCTTTTCGAGATTACAGAGGTAGTGCAATAATTGCTAATAATGGAAAATATGTTCACCTATCGTGATTTTTTGAGGAAAAGTATCATCTTTAGGAAAATAAGTGATTGATCTTTCTCTAACTTTTATCTGCTAAAATTTATTTCAGTGATATTTGGTTGTATCAGTAGAACTTTACTTGAAAAATTAAAGTTTCTTTCTGTATGATGGTATTCTACTGGATGTAGGTATGATGTACTGTTCTAAATACTAATTGACTTGTGAATATTTAGCTTCGTGTTAGTCAAAACTTACTTGTTTCTATGGTTAAGTAGTGAGTACAAAAAAGCCTAAAATAATCTTGTTTGTGTCCTTGAACACATGAATGACAGCAGCCTAGCAATTCATATGGTTCCATTTTTGTGTTTGTAATGAGAATATGAGTTGCTTAAAGAAAAAAATTTTTTTTTCCTAACTTTTGGAAGCAACACAAATCGACCTCATTGAAATTTCTTTAATTTTGGCAAATTAAGATTTAGTTTTCTAAGCATCCCATATTATTTACCAATATTTTAACAGCTTTCAGATATTTTCTGCTGTATCTCTTTCCTGGAAATTTCTACCCATTAATTTGCAACTTAAAAATAAAAGTAACCTGTTATAACACGTGCTGCTTCTTATGGCATATTTATTTTCTTTGAGTTGCTTTTCAGTCAGCTATCTAGCAAAGCTTAGTGGGGCGTTAAGATTCATCATGTCTTTGTGACCTTTAAAAAGAATATCTACTTGCTGATAACTGATAGGGTTCTCATACTTACTATCTTTGTCTTTTTCTGCAAAGTTTTCATGAGTCATTTCATTAAACCATATACATAAAGTAACCAGTACTACTTTTGTTTTGAAGTAGAGTTTGGTGAATATTTGAGAATATAAGCAACTTCCCATTGAGGACTGTGTCCATTGTCATGAAATTTCATTTGCATGGTAAATGTGGTTATTTCTGCTGAGACCTTTCCAGGTACGAGGTGTTTACCTGAGTGTATCATGGAAGTTTATTCATTAATTCAACACATGCTATATGTAATGCCACATTAAAGTGAAAATTAAAAATTTCTGAATTTCTGAGTTTTTAAATTCAGAGCAAATTCCATTCACCTTGTTCTTTATTTAGCAAACATTTATTCTGAGTCCCTGCTCTGTGCAGATCATGGGAATAGGTACTGTGGGAACATAGTAGTCCGTGTGACCTGATTCCTATCCTTAAGAATCACTTTTTTTTTTTCTGTTTTTCTCCCTTTCCTCCTTGTCTCGTGTTCATTCCTACATTCTTTTTTCTTAAGAATCATGCAGAGAAAGGTATATTAATGCAACTTAAGGGAAGAAAAAAATAGTGCTGCCCTATCGATGCTTACAGTGTGGTATGGGGCTTCCTTTAGAGGGTAGAGTGATTAATTCCAACTGCGGGGACTAGAGGTAGCTTCACTGAGAGAGTGGGATTTTGATAAGCACCCATGTGAGGGAAGGGTCTTGCCAACTGAAGCAATAACCTGACAGTGGAGGGAATAACATATAACGGTTTAAGAAGTTGGGTCGTATGTTTTGAGAAAAGGTGTAATGAAAAACGTGACTGGAATTTACAGTTCAGGCTAGAAAGGTTGAATATTGTGCTCAGAAATGCAGACTGCATAAAAATTAGGGTACCATTAACATTTATTTCAGGTGGTGCATGGAGTGATCTGACCTGTGCTTTAGAAATATGATCATGCAAAAGTATGGAAAATATATCAGTGGTGATAGATTGCAGGCAGGGGAATCAATTGGTGGCATAGGTATTGTTTGGCTGAGAGATGGTGAGGGTCTGACCTCTGAAACAGCAATTATTGTGGTGCTGGATATGGATGGTAATGTGCAGTGAGGAGGAAGAGCTGATGAGTATAGCGTTACTTACTTTTTTAAAGATGTTGATATAGGAAGGGTATTAGAGATGGTACAGTGGATTGAATGGCCCCCAAAGTCATTGAAGCTTAATGCCAACTGTAACTATTGAGGGTGGAAAATCCTATTATGATAATGGTAATGTGTGGGACCTTGAAGAAGTGATTAGATTGTAAGGACCATGCCCTAGTTGATGGGTGTGGTTTTGAGGACTTTCAAAGGAGAGCACGTGAGAGTTTCTCTCTCTTTCTGCTCCGCCATTCTGCCATGTGAGACCCCTGTATCACTGTAACCACCACCAAGGTCTTCACCAGATGTGTTCCCTGGACATTGGACTATATATATATATATATATATATATATATATATATATATATATTTGACCAGCAAGAGGATCACAACCCTCGGCATGGTGTGGTCTGCATCACGCTCAGCCAGTGAGCGCACCAGCCATCCCTATATAGGATCCGAACCTGCAGCCTTGGTGCTCCCAGCACCGCACTTTCCCGAGTGAGCCAAGGTGCCGGCCCTAGGTTTAAATATTTTTAAACCAGCAATATATTTCTAGGGGAAAATGTAATTTAAAGATAATTATAATGAAAATATAAGTGACCCCATCAAGGGGTATAACATAAATTTAAGTTGATTTCATTGCCTCAAAGAATATATACCCAGCTTTATTTACTCTGTCATATTAATCAACTTCCAGATTATTATTATTTTTTTCCTTCTTGTCTTTTTTCATGACCGGCAACGGATCGCAACCCTCAGTGTCGTGCCCGTACCGGCCCGGGACCGGCAACGGGATCGCAACCCTCGGTGTTGCTCCCTGCACCTCGCTCAGCCAGTGAGCGGGAACCGGTCTGTATGTGGGATCCGAACCCTCGGCGGGAGCGCCGCCGCACTTCCCAAGCGGCGCACTGTAGCAGTGCGCCACCGGGCCGACCCAACTTCCAGATTATTTTAATTTGATTTCCCACTAAGAATGGATTGCCTCTCCATCCCCACCCCCACCCGCAGTTGAAATGATAGAACAAATAATTAAAATGATCACTTCACAGAATTCTGAGAGACAGAGGAGGGCACAGATGAGCCACAACTCCCCTGTGCCTCACCCCAACTTTCAGCTTGAGGGAGATGGAAGGCGTGAACAGAGAGCTTGGAGGCAGGCCCTCTTTTTCTGATCTTTGAATCATGAGAAGGTGGTCCACTCCATGGAAATAAACTCTGAATGTCTTTTTGGTACCCGTGACACTTTGAAAGGAACTGTTTAAAATTTAATAGTAAATAGCAGTTATGGTAGAGAATCTGAGACTTACAAACTGTCAGACAAAGAAAAATCAGTAGGATCTTGAAAAATATATCTCAGGCCATGTAAATTCATAGCCTCTCTTCTCAAATATTGAGCCTGAAGAAATAGAGAGAGGTTCCATAATTATTCTATAAATTGTGTATTCTTAATCCCTTGGGTAATTATCACAACTAAAAATTACCCATTACAATAATCATAAATAGCAAATTACCTGGAATTGCTTGCTCAGTGAGTATCTTTCAGTAACCAAAATTTGTACATAAAATGACTATGCATGAGAGCTATTTATAATGGAGTGCTTGTTAGCATTGGCTGTTGTGAAGACTGTGCTGATTTCTCTAATTTAATTTTTAGGTTTAAATGTTACTTGTCTCAGTGTCTAAGCCGAAGAGTTATCCTATTCTTAGAATAATACAATTATATTACACTGGTCAGATGGAATACCATAAGAAAATATATACATATATATACTTAAAAATTCCTAGAAAATATTAACTTTTTAGTTCATATGTTAATCCCCTCTCTTGATAATTCATTAGAATTTTTCCATAATTAAAGAAAAATGTAAGTATCTTCTAAATGTTTTAGGGAGCAACAAATTTAGTAGTAAAATCCACTGATGACTGTGAAATGTCAGAGCTGCTTCAGTAATAGCTGCATCCTTGAAGAACTGATTGAGTGTGTTCTGGAAGGAGCATAATTAAAGAAAAATGTAAGTATCTTCTAAATGTTTTAGGGAGCAACAAATTTAGTAGTAGAATCCACTGATGACTGTGAAATGTCAGAGCTGCTTCAGTAATAGCTGCATCCTTGAAGAACTGATTGAGTGTGTTCTGGAAGGAGCCAGCTGTACATCTTCCTCTTCCCTTCTAGGCTTCTCTCCTAAAACATAGGGACAAGTAAATGATTTTTATGGGTAGATGCTTTTAGGATTTGAACATTTTTGTCATATTTTGGTTCTGACTGTTGAGTCCCTTGGAAACCTTGTGAGACCTTCATTGGTTGTGAGCATTATTGTCTGGGACTTAACTGGGTATTTGGCACCTATGTAACTTTCATTCATGTTTTTAGTTGGCAACTCTGGAGAGCACTGTTCCCTAACCTATTTTGGCTCATAGACACCTTTAAGAATCTATTAGAGACCTGTGGATTCTTTATAAGTCATTTTTGGATAAGGTCAAAGAGGAATGAGTGAGACTAAGAAGCAAACTGGGAAGTGTTCCATCTGAAGAGGAGTAGATGTGAGAAGGGACACCATTGCCCGAAACAGCACCACCTCTTTAGGTAACTTCTAATCCTGTGTGTGAAAGTGGCATTAAGGAATGAGGCTAGAGGCAAGGGCTGAATAATGAAGAGCAGGCATCTGACATCCAGTATGATGTGGGTGTATGTGGGTGTGTGAGTTTCTCCCTGAGGTATTTCAGATTTATGTCACATTAGTGGCTTGCTTACTAGATGATTTTGAAAATTATTAAGGTGACTCAGCTTATTATTTTTGGCTAATTGATACTCTTTATCATCATATTCTTTATCAACTCTTTATCATACTCTTTTACATCTCTTTATCATCTATATTATTTTATGAACATATTTGAAGAAGGCTCTTCCCAATCTTTCTTAGAATTCAGGCAGCTTCCTCATCTCCTCCCAGCATTCCTTAGTTCTTTCAGGATTTTTCCTAGGTTATGGCTCAGAGTGTCATGTTAACAGAGGCGGAGTCCTGAGCTTGTCACCATTTCTGAAGCATGTTTTTGAGTAAATTGCACTATCTTTAATTCTTACCGTGAAGGAGTTTTAACAAACTGTTTTGTTGTTGTTAGGAGTACGGTAGCTTGGAATTGTACTTTGCCCATGCCAAAACAGCAACAACAAATTTAAAGGAGTCCTTAAAATGGGCAGTTAGGCAAGGCTCAGCCTGTTGTAGGAAGTCCTCTAGCTGTTCACCGTACCACACAGAGTAGAGGAAAAAGATTATTTCATGTTCTTGTAGTTGAATGCAGTGATGTGGTTAAGCACATCAAAGTTCTTTGTAAAGTGAAAATTAAAATTGTCCAGACCTGTCTTGATGTTTCATGCTTACTTAAAAGCCTAAATGACTAATTTGACTAGCCATTTGTTAGAGAATTACTCATTTTAACCTTTGAGTTCATTATACATTAAGTAGCTAGACACATTTTAAATCATCTGTAATACATTAAAATATTAAAAATATAATATGTTTCTCATTAAAACTGCTACCTTTTACCACTTTTATAAGTATAATATTTAACACAGTGATTAAGTATCATTTTAGTCTCCTATACCTAACTTTTATAAGCTATTAAAGTTATAGACCATTTATCTGTTAATAATGGCTGTTGCTTCTTTTTATGCTATTTTTCTGAGCACTTTAGAGGTTATTTTTATTAATAAGCCAATATTTCAGACCCAGAGAAAGGGTAAGTCTTCTCTAAAATTTGGCTTCCAACCTCATGAAGTCATGAATACTTAAAAATTTTTTTGTTGAAAGTTTATTAGTCAAATACCAAGAAATGTGTTTTAAATGTATTCCCAGGAATTTTAAAAAACATGCCCAAGTAGCATTCTCTCTCTCTTTCTCTCTCAGACTTGCAAATGATTGTATAAGCCAAATGGAACAAACATTCTTCTCTGTTTTTCTTTTTTTTTTGGACGAAGTATGCATTAGACTATCTTTCATAATTTGTTTTTATGTTTATTAAATAAATTTGATTTGTGCAGTAGTTTGCTAAAACCCAAATTGTATGTCTTTACACTTTGTTCTTTTATTCCCCCTGTGTTAATGTACTGTAATTATATTTGCCCAGTAGGTCAGATCAGGGATTTATCCTAGAATTATCAATAGGTATCCTTGGAATATTGCTTGGCCCACA
Organism: Galeopterus variegatus; assembly: GCF_000696425.1. Classification (NCBI taxonomy): domain Eukaryota; kingdom Metazoa; phylum Chordata; class Mammalia; order Dermoptera; family Cynocephalidae; genus Galeopterus; species Galeopterus variegatus. The sequence continues at coordinate 78,985 of NW_007728568.1, forward strand.
CAGTATTGGGGTTGGTGGTTTTATGTATATTTAGTTTTCCTGGAATATTTTATTTAACTCCTAGTTATTGTTAACAAAGATATTGTAGCCAGACAAAATCTTGCCATTTAAAGATTTCTAAAGTTAACTTTTCTGTCAAACATGCAAGTCTTGACAGTGATTTCAAGTCATGGCAATATATCAGAATCATCTGGGGAGTATTTAAAGCAACACCAATACTTTGATACCGACTGACCCTCTGATTGACTTGGGTTGGAATGGGACCTAGCAATGGTAAGCTGTACAAGCTTCAAAGGTGATTTTAATGTATAACCCACTTTGGAAACTGTTGCGTGTTAGAAGGCATCTGGAGCTCCTCCTGCTCAGTGCTTTTCAACCTTGGCTGCACATTGGAATTACCTGGGCAGCTTAAACAACTCTGATAGCTGGGTCTCATCCCCAGAGGTTTTGATTAATTACTCTAGGATTGCCTGTGCATAGCAATTTTATAAAATGGCCAGGTGATTGTAACACGCAGCAAGGTTGAAAACCACTGACCATCCACTTTTTTTTTTCAGCTGAGGAATCTGAGGACCAAACCAAGAGGTTAAGTGACTTGTCCAAGATCCACAGAACCAGAATTCTGATCTTTAAAGTTGTAAAATGTATTTTTACCACGATATCACATTTTTTATGAAAATATGGGTTTGGTATATCAGAGGTGCTTATAAAATTATGCTCCATGGCTGCTTAGTCCAGAAAATAACAAATATTTTCTCTGTTTTAATACTTGAAATGTGAAAGTTCATAGCCAACATTCAGTCATTAGTTTAGTTATGGCATAAGAAAAATTAGGAGCCAGGAGTTAAAAACATTCATGTATCCTATAACTTGCCTACATTCTCTGGAAGCAAATCAAGCAGAGAAATAACCCAACCAAAATTGCATTAGGCCAGGTTCACTCCATGTCATTATTTCTGTAGCAGGAATTATAAATGCTTTATAACATGGTTATTCTCTAGGAGAAGGTTGCACCGGCCTATGGTCGTAGTTAAAGCTACAATATACGTTACAAAGTGCACTCATATCAATAACATTAATGGGAAAGGTAGAAATTAGAGCAGTGCTTTAGTAATATAATTTTAAGATGTCAGAAAAGGAGAAACTATTGAGAAAATATTGTATAGGCTAACTATATAGGCTCATATCTGGGAAACAAATGTGTATTTGGTACTCTTAGAACAGAAGAAAGGGTGTAAGGTAGTTGTTATCCTTCCGCTTACGTCTAATTACATCCCCAAACACACAGTGACAACCCTGTTGTCTAATTTCACCTCTAGCCCTGCATAACACCTGTACCTTGCTATACTTATTAGACTTGTCTTTCTGCCATTTTCACCTTAGCATCTTCATAGACGTAGGGTGTGTTTAAGAAGTATTTGTTGAGTAAATGCAGTTGTAGTGGATTGAATTATGTCCCCCCAAAACTCACTGAAGCTTGAACTATGTACCCCAAGTTTTATGTATTAGAAAATTAGCTCCCACTGTAACTGTTAAGAGGGTGAGAAATTCTATTATGGTAATTGAAGGGTGGAGCTCGAAGAGGTGATTAGATTGTAGGACCTTGCAGTAATGAATGGATTAAAAATGGTGGTCAGCCGCTTGGGAGCGCTGCGGCACTCCCGCCGAGGGTTCGGATCCCACATACGGACTGGTTCCCGCTCACTGGCTGAGCGAGGTGCGGGTGCAACACTGAGGGCTGCGATCCCGTTGCCGGTCCCGGTCCGGTACGGGCGCGACACTGAGGGTTGCAATCCGTTGCCGGACACGAAAAAAGAGACAAAAAGGAAAAAAAAAAATGGTGGTCAGGTTTGTTGTTCTAAGAGCTTTAAAAGGAGAGGAGAGTCTGTCTTTCTCTCTCTCTGCTTCCACCATCTTGCAATGTGAGACCCCTGGGTCACTGTTGCCACCACCAGATGGACTTTGGACTTCCCAGCCTCAGAAACTGTAAGCAAATAAATTTTGTTTTCTTTGTACAATACCCAGTTCCGTGTATTTTGTTATAAGCAACAGAAACTAATATAGAAGGAGACTGCAAACTCTTAGGGCAATGGTTTGCAAAATGTGATCTGCAGACCAGCAGAATCAGCAGAATCGTCATCATCAGCAACAACCACTTCTGGGAACCTGTTGGAAAGGTCAGTTCTTCATCCGCACCCCAGGTTACTGAATCAGAAACTCTGAGGGTAGAGCCCAGTTATCAGAGTTTTAAAAAGACCTTCAGATTTTCTGATGCTCACTCTTATAAGGTAAGATTGCCATACATTTTTGCATTCTCTGGAAGACCTAGGGTGAAAAATAAGATGCTTGCATGTATGAAGTAATCATAGCTGCCAGGTACTATGCTAGGTGTTTTTACAGGTACTGTTATAGCATTTAGCACTTAGTATGTGTATCAGTTTGCTTTTGCTGCACAGAGAACCTACTTGCTTAAATGAACAATTGTTTATTATTTTTCATGACTGAGTTGGCTGGGTGGTTTCTGTGGTCTGGGCTGCTCAGCTATGGCTGAGCCTAGCATGGCCTTACTTTGTGTGCCTGGGGCCTCAGCTGGATGGCTGGAGCTTCTCTCCAGGTGTCTCTCATCCTCAACTCAAGGAGGACAGCCTGGGCATGTTTACATGATTTTATAAGGTTTCTGTCAGTAAAAGAGAGCACCCACCAATATGCAGGAGCTTTACAACCTTTTCATCTGTTGTGCTTGCTAAGGGCTCGTTGGCCTAAGCGAGTTACATGACCAAGCCTTGATTCAGGGGCAGGACAATAGACTCCATGCCTTGATGGAGAAGCAAAGGCACAGGCATACAGGCATGGGAGGAATTTGTAGCTCTTTTGTAATTTATTCAGTAAGTCTTTGTTGATGGATTACAACTTGTTTATTCTTCTCACGGTATTCATGGCCTGAAGGTACAAGATAGAAATCCTTTGAGAACAAAAAGGATATTTTACGAGAATTACCTAATTTACCTTTCTGATTGTTAGCACTGAGTAGGTTTAGCATGCAGAACTGTTCTATTCCTCCCTTCTGCAGAAATAAGGTCTTTGGGACATATTTTTTTCCTTTTGAATTTGTGTATCTATAACACAGACTGGTACAATAAGTGACAGTTTTGAATTTTGAGATGGTTCAATATAGCACATTTCTGTTCTTTTAAAAATATAATTATATGTATGTTTATCTTGTAGCCTTGGTGGGAGTCTTCCGGTGTGTGGGGAGGGGTGATTAGTGTAGACATCAATTGAAAATACATAGTAAAATCCCAGTGACTAGGAGAATGTTCTTTCATGCTCTGTCTACCTTAGACCTGAAAACTGAATGTTTAAGAATATTTTCTTATTTTCTTTAATTTTATCATTACACGATGCAAATCTTTTCTGTGGCCCTTTATGAATTTCTCCCTAACCTCCCTCCTCCTCCCCTTTCCTACTTCTGGTGTCTTCAGTTCCTTTCTCTCCTTTTGAGAGTTCAAGGAATTATTGTGATTGTTGATCTGTCCTTCTCTGTCTTTTTTTTTTTTTTCCATCTCCCACTTGTGAGTGAGGACATGCGGTTAAAAAAAAATGTGTGTGCGTATACACACACACACACACACACAATATATATATGTATTTTATTCTTTTGTGGGTGAATACATACTCATTACATATATTTTGGAAACATGTAAATATAAACAAAAAAATAAGAATTATTTATATGTAATCTTATCACTCACAGATAAACATAGCACAGATATTATTTCTGAGTCAAATGCTTTTTTCTTTTGCTTCTTTTACAATTGTTCTTTTAATTGTGGATAGGACTAGTTTGTATATAAAAGGTACTAAAACAAACTTCATGATGCAACTATTGCTTCATCTGTTTAACAAATGTGTACTAATTATGCCTATCTATGTAGTTAATAAAAATGTAAAGACAGCTGCCTAAAGGTAGCTTTTCCATGCTTAAACTTTTACATAAAATGTTCTTTTATATAACTTCTATATCAAATATCCTTGCTTGTTTTTTTTTCCTGCCCTTTATTTTGTTTAATTTGTTTATTTTGCTAATATCCTGTTAGTGTTTTCCCTTTTTTCTTCATTTTCTCGATTGCAGGGACCTTTTCTTTTTTTTGCTCTTCCTCATTATCATGTGTTCCTTTCTTCCACTGCAATTCATCTTTCCTCCATTTTTGTCTTTCTTACTCTCGTTGTTTTTATACATTTCATTTTTCCATTGGGACATGTTGTTAGATTTTGAAACACTAGCGACTACTCACCACCCTTGAAATCTCATCTTATCTTTTACCAGTATTGATATTTCTGTTAAAAAGAATGACACCCTTTATTATTCGGAGGAGTGCAACCTAATTGACTTTTGGCTCTCTCTGTGATGCCCTAACAACCAAAACAACAACAGCAACATAAATGCCTCCCTAAATGTCTGACCTCTCTCACACACGTACACAGGCAGGCAGGAGATTTAGACATCTAGGCTGCAGCTGTTCATTTAAAATCTTGTGTGTTTGCATAAACTCATGTCACTCAAAATAAGCAGCAAGGGGGAAACAAAAAGGGTAGTTCTTGGGTTTTAAAAGAGGAAGTCTCCTTCCCCCACCCCCAATCTCAATCTTTAACATCTGGTTCTGACTAAAAGGGTGGGGTGGGGGGGACAGACTTAAATCCCCATTCAGCTTGTCTTACTCCCAAACAGTTAGATTTCTGATAACATTTCTATTTTTATTGTGGCCTGCAGGGTCAGATACTTTCATTAATGATTTGTAATGGGAGATCTAAAGTCTGTGCTTAACACCTTATATTTCTCTGAGTGTTTATAATGTATCCTGCAACATTTCAAATCTCTAGATAGGGTTACATTTAATCATTCTTTAATGAAATCTTGAAGGAAATAAATGATTGTTGAGTCCCATGTGTTTGTCTTATTTTAGAAACAAAACAAGAACCAGAAATCTTTAATTAGTCTATTCATGGCATTTTATTTTATTTTAAAATGAATATATTTTAATTTTTGAATAGGTAATAAATTCACATGGGCAGAATTTAAATAGTCCTGTGAGATACCTGTGTCTTTTGGTTTTGTTTTTTAAATTCCACTTAAAAAAAAAATTAATTAGGGCTTTATCTCTTTGTTCAATACAGCAATTTTAAAGTAGCATTATTGAAAAATAAATGTTTTGTAATGTGCTATTCTGTACATTAGCTTGTCTCTTACAGAAACTAAATGTGTACCTGCTCTGTAATGTGTCAACCTAAAATTGGGAATAGCCAAAATGAGTTGATCTAGATCAGCTCTTCAGATGGCATCTGAGCACAGCTCAGTAATTAACCCTTGCTGTGCTTCTCCCATTGCGGTGGATACAACCAGGGGAAAGTGTCTTGCTGTTGAGTTTGAATAGCTTAGTGGAAAGGATGGAGCTTCCATTTGCCATTATTGTTCTTTCTGCTTTAATGTGTAGTATTAGAGGATGCTTGTGGAAGAGAAATTTATACCCATGAAAATCAAAGTCTCTTCCTCCTTCTTTACCCTGAGAATGGGGGGACATATATACATTTTACACACATACACACTGAACACATATCTATCCACATATTTATGGCTCTTTATATTCATTAATATGTAATATATCCACATATATAATCTAAGTAAATATATATTTCACATCATATATACTTTTGTGTCTGGTTTCTTTGGCTCAACATTATGATTGTGAGATTCAGTTCACCTTTATTACTGCATGTTGTTGCAGTTTGTCCTTTATTATCACTGTTTAGTATTCTATTGTGAATATTTGACAATTTATCTGTTCTGCTATTGTTGGGCATTTGTTTTGAATAAGGGTGGTATGAAGGCTCTTGTACGTGTCTTTTGGTGCCCGTATGCATGCATTTCTGATGGAGATATACCTAAGAGTAGTATTGCTTGGTTGTGGGGTATGCCTGTATTATTCCATTTTAGTAGAATATATGTATATATTTTTAATATATTTTTATATATTTATATGGTGTGGGTTTTTTTTGTCATTTAAAAATGAGTTATGGCTTATTAGTTGTTTAGCCCACAAAATATTGCCTATTAATATTGGGGGCAAATTAGTAGGGTATGTAAAGTTTTAGTTTAACCAGCAGTTCAGAGCCCCTAATTGGTCTGTGACACTGGGTCTGTCACAACCGCTTTGAGTTTGAGTTCCACTTCTATAAATGAGAAGACATAAATCAACAAATGATTTCTAAGGCACCTTCCATCTCTGTAATTCTGTGATTATTTTGAAATGTCCTAAAAGAATGTTATAGAAGTATGCTTTTGTAAGTATCTGCTAACTCTAGGGGAACTAACCTGTCTGAAAAGGTTAATATGTGATCATATCATTTTTACACTAATTAAATAGTATTGGGATTTGCATAAATCTGTTTGGGTTTTTCAGTCAGCAAGCATGACTTCTAGTAATAGGCTAATTCATATAAGACCTGCGTTAAAATAGTAATTTTTCTTTTTTTTTTTACATGGTAACAGTTGTCAAGAAGTTTAACAGAGAATATTCAAAATTAACTTAAAGCACTAAAATTTTACTATTTAAATAACTTGATAACCTAGTATTCTGTATCCAAAGAAATCTTTGTATTTTGTGTTAAATTTTCAGTTGAGTTCAGTGAATTAAATGGGAACCATTGTCTTCGGTCTTATTTTCCATGTGAGCTGGGTATATTTTAATAGTCCATTTTTTTTTTCTCATGGCCTCTCCCCATATATAAATTGTATTTGCAAGTCAGTTTCAGAGTTGAGGAAAATGGGCTAATATTTCATAGGTGAACAATAGTTTTTAGCAGGCCATATCTAATTCATTTTTGTGAGAAGCTGCTTTGTCGCTTTTTGTTTCATTTCTTTTTCAAAGCTTGTAGTGTATATCACCCAATTCTTCACCTGTGGCTAGAGGCGCATGTGGAGGTACTGCAGGCTGGAACTTCTGCACTCTGCATGATTCTCCCAATTGCACCTGATAGGGTTCCTCAGTACCCATCCGTGGCCTGGAACCAAAAGTTTTAACGGGCATTTTAGTGAGGCTTTCAAGAAGTTAAATTTTTCTGAGACTTTTGGCCTTGTTCTCGTGGTCTGGAAATTTGCTTGTTAAGTAGATTATAGGTTTTCTGTTAATGCCTTTATTGGTGGAATAAATACAAGTCCCATGTCAGTTTCCCCTAATTGTTGTTAAATATTTCAGGGTCTTTTAAATAAAATCATGTGGAAAACAGCGGTTTATAGAACACCTTCCTTCATCAGTTCTTTTATATTGAAAAGACTTGTTTCTCTGCATCCAAGTCTTTCAGAGCCCCTTAGTTAATTTCACCCTTGACTTATTACTCCAAGCTGGGCATGCTTCTGCAGGTTTATAGAACACCTTCCTTCATCAGTTCTTTTATATTGAAAAGACTTGTTTCTCTGCATCGAAGTCTTTCAGAGCCCCTTAGTTAATTTCACCCTTGACTTATTACTCCAAGCTGGGCATGCTTCTGCGGAAAATAAAGGATCTTTTGAGGTTCCTGCTAAATCTGTGCTTTTCAGATTTTAAACATGTGGATCACCTGGGGATCTTAGTAAAGTACATATTCTGATTCAGCAGTCTTGGTATGGGGCCTGAGATTCTGCATTTTTAACAAGTTCTGAGATGATATATGTACTGCTGGCTTAAGGACTAAATTTTTAGTATCATTGTCAGACATTTATTTAAATAAATGGTATCATTCTTCTGCACATTTAGTTTCTCCCTCCTTATACTTAAATATGAAAATACTGTTCACAATGAAGAAGATGTATCTTGTCATACCTTGTGGTATATATAATCTAGTTGTGTTATGGGAAGAACAGCAATAAATAATATGAGGATACTTCAGAAAGTTTGTGGAAAAATGGAATTAAGGTAATACGAATCTTTTCATGAACTTTTTGAAGTACCCTCTTAGATATCATAGGATCCAAATAAATTCACCATCCAACATATCAGAAATTCATTCTGATCAGAAATCAAATACTGGGCTACACATTGGTGTATGCAGACATCTCCGTGTGGTACCATATTCACATGTATGTGACACCAAACAGATGTCTGGAAAACAGATTTTGGTGACAGATTTTGACACAGGAAATATATCCAAGCTTCATAAAGTGGAATGGAAAAAAATTCTTAATTACAGTCCATTTTTAAAGAACAGATTGTAGCATATTCCATAGAATCAAATGGGATTTATTCTTGATGCCTTTGAGGAGTCTCCCTATCCAGGGAGTTAGCTAAGAGAATGTCAGCTGGTGGTATGGTATTTGATTGGTTATTGACAATGTGTGTTTTGCGTTGGCTCTATTCAGCTCAATATTCTTTTTTGTTTTTGTTTTTGGTTTTTTTTGTGACCGGTTAGGGGATCGTAACCCTTGGCTTGGTGTCATCCGCACCACGCTCAGCCAGTGAGCGCACCGGCCATCCCTATATAGGATCCGAATCTGCGGCCTCGGTGCTCAGCGCTGCTGCGCTTCCAGCGCCACACTCTCCCGAGTGAGCCACAGGATTGGCCCTCAATATTCTATTTTAGATCATGGAAAAAGGATACATTTCTTTACTATACTAAATATTTGTTTGGTGAATCACTTCTGGAAGTGAGGGAATTACTGTGGTATTTTGAAATGGAAACACATCTTTTCAGAAGTGCATCAGCAGTGTGATCTCTGAGTCTGTGTCAAGTGGTAGTACACCGGGGACTGAAAGTCTGCCAGAACAGAACATCTGCTTCTAAGACATAGGCTTCTGGTGCATTCCTCTCTGTGCACTATTGTTTTCTTTTGCTTGTTTTCTCAATTTGTTAAACATAGCCTTTTCAGAAGTGCATCAGCAGTGTGATCTCTGAGTCTGTGTCAAGTGGTAGTACACCGGGGGCTGAAAGTCTGCCAGAACAGAACATCTGCTTCTAAGACATAGGCTTCTGGTGCATTCCTCTCTGTGCACTATTGTTTTCTCAATTTGTTAAACATAGATTATATTCAATCAAGGACACAGGGAAGAAGCACTCAACATTTGTCATATTACAAAAGAGAAATCTTCAACAAAGCTTTTAAATTTAAAATCTAAGGATTCCTAATTATTAAATTATACTTTGTGATACATTTAACTGAAGGTGGTTTTCTTTTTCAGCTCCCCTGGTTTATGCAGTCCTCCTTGGTGGAATCATGGTTGCTTATGTAGTCCTCTGCCTCATTGAGCAGCATAGGTAGATGGGGGGGCCAGGGCTGGGAAAATGGGCAGGCCCGGATGGAGAGGCACCCTGTCAGCCTCTTCCCTGAATGCACTTCTGACCCTGCAGTCTGTCATGTTGTTGGACTAATCTACACCTACATGCCTTATCCACCAGGCTGGTTCCTTTTATCTGTCGTGTTCTACATTTGCTCTGCCCCTCTTAACCCTTTTGAAGAGACCCACAGAGTTGAGCACTCTCTTTAGTTCCTGTGCTCTGGAAGCACCTTGAGTATACCTTAGTTGTGTACACTTAGGCTGTGTCTTAGTTTGTTTTCTGTTGCTTTAACCACATACCTGTGACTGGGTAATTTATAAAGAAAAGAAATTTATTTCTTATAGTTCTGGAGGCTGGGATGTCCAGGGTCAAGGGGCTGTAACTGGTCAGCTTCTGGTGAGGGCTTCCTGCTGCATCATAACATGGCAGAAGGTATCATAGGGCAAGAGGGGCACACTGAGAGCCAAACTGGCTTTTATAACAGACCCGCTGTCCTCATAACCAACCCACTCTGTGCTAATTTATTAATCCATTAACCCATGAATGGATTAATCTGTTCTTAAGAGGTGATCCAGTCACCTCTTAAAGGCCCCACTTCTTAATACTGTTACATTGGGGATTAAGTTTCAACATGAGTTTCAGATGGGACAAACATTCAAACTGTGGCACACTTTATTGTAATTGTGTATGTTTAATGTAAGTACTCATGAGTAGACTATAGACTTCTGGATGGCAGGGACTGAACTGGTCTTCATCTTATACTTCCATTGCCTAGTATAGTGGCAGATCATGGCAGGTTCTCAAAAAAAAAAAAAATCATTGAGTGAATAAACTTGATTTAAAATCACTGGAATTCCATATAAGTTGATCACAGTTACCATACATATAAAATTATTCTGAAAATAGAAATAACTGACATTTTTGTAAGGAAGCTAAACTTTTAAACAAAGAAGCATCAAGCTGTGTTATGAGTAACATATGCAGGAAAATGAAAAGATTAACTGGTGGTGCTCCACAGCCTGATCTTTGTGTGTTATTTGTAATGTATTTCTCCTCTTTTTTAATATTTAATTCCTAAGCAAATAATTAAATGGGAAATAATTAACCTAAGCAAGAAATACAATTTTTGTTAATTAGTACACAATCCTCTCATCATTCTAATGTTTAAGTGAAATATTAAAAATTGTTTTTTCTTTTTAAATGTTTTAATTTTATTATTTCTATTAAGTTTTAAATGATCAGTATCTCCAGGACAGGAATAATGACTGATTTTTGTGCTTAGCATATAAATTAAATCCTATAAGTCTTGGGTATAGCAGTGCATCTATTGAATAACCATTTCACTCAAAGCATTTACATGGGTAGACAGGTACAAAGATCTATTGAGTGGTATTTTTAAGTATCTTTTAAAAATAATTGTAGTGTCATTCGAGTACAGTTGGGAACCAAAAGAATTATGCTATAAAAGAATGTGTATCTTTAGTTTTGATAACCCAGAGATTAGTAATAGTGCTTGACTTTTAAACACAAACCCCAGTGAATAGAACTAGACAAGCCAACTCCAGGATGATTTCTTGCGTAAACACATGTCAAATCTAGTTATGTTAAATTGTCTTCAGAAAATACCTGATTTAAATGGCAGCTCAGTTAAAAGATTCTGCTGTAAAGTCTACAAACATTCCATGTCTTTATTTAAACTTTACATACATATAATGTCAGGAGGTTCTTTACCTCTCATTAAGCATATAGGATGTAAAATTAATTCTGTTATTTTGTCAGTAGAAATCAGTGGATTAGCTTAATGGTATTTTCATAGTTCAGTTCATTGTGTGGTTATTGAAGTGAATATGTTTTGGGAATTAATTTCAGTAAATTCCTTCTGAAAAAATCTGTGTATGTTGCTTTTCAATTAGGACAGTCAAAATTCCTTCTGAAAACCTCTCAGTTGGTTTGTTTTAGTATCGGAAATAGTGTAGAACATGTAAAATTTATAATTTCCAATGTAAAAATACTTTTGTAAGAATAAAATTTTAAAATAATATGTTTGATACTTTATCTACAGGTTACTTATTCACATTTGCAGAGAGAAGAGAGCCCTGTCCTTTCAATTAGTAGTATTAATTATGTTGATAACACTAAATTGGTAGCACTGATATCAGTAATAATAAACATTTATTGATGCTTACTATGTGTCAGTTTCCTAAGCTGATTATGTACTGCTGCATAGCAAACCACCCCAAAACTTGTTGGCCTGATTTAACAACAATTATTATTAGCTGTGGTTTTGTGGGTTGACTGGATGGTTCTTCTGCTTCATGTGATGTTGGTTGGGTGCTAAATCAGCTAGAAGGTCCAGTGGCCCCACATACATGTCCAGCATTTGGTGCTGCCTCGCATCTGGGGGGACTCACGGGGGCCTTTCTTCATAATTGGGTGGGCTTCCCCATGGCATGGTAGCCAAATTCAAGACCACTTTCAAAGAGGCAAAGGCAGAAACTGCAGCTCTCATAAGGCCTAGCCCCAGAATTTATACAGCATCATTTCTGCTACATTCTGTTTTTCAAGCAAGTGAGGCTAGTCCAGATAGAAGGGGAGGGGAAATAGACTGCACTCCAGGTTGGGAAGAGTGGCAAAATCCTTTTGGATGTCTTTAATTTCCTACAAATCCTACAAAGCTCACTACTGTTATATCCATATTTAAATTGTCAGTGTCCAAGGTCATCTAGTTGCTAAGTGATTTAAGCCTGAGTTTAGGTCCAGTTTTGACTCTCGAGCTGAGCTTTTAACCCTTGTAATATACTGCCTTCAGTGGTTTAGGCAGATTAGATATATTTGTCGTTTCACTCCGAAGCAGATATCAGTATGGTTTTATCGCTATGGGGGATTATTCCAGTTGCAGTCAGACTGAGTAGTAGAAGTTTTTGGATCCCATTATTGAACAGCCATCATGTTGTAAAAGTAGTAATCTCTCCAAATTTGGATATTTCTGGATCGTTGTGTGAGATAAAAGGTAAAATTCTTATACTTGATATTATTCCTATTCTACCACATACATTAGCACATTTCCTTACCAAGAACAAAGAAATAAAATCAGTCTTTTAAACCATAAGGTTCCCCATGGGCCTACTCTGTTCTACTACAGTCTACATTTTTTCATATGGTTTTAATATTATAGTGTTTACTATTCATTAACACGAAGCAGATTTTAGATTGCCTGGTTTTGTTTTTTTGATTTTTTTTTTTTTTTTTGGTTATTTCTGCTGCTTTGGGGCTTTCTTTGCTTTGAGAGCTAACTTTATTCATGGATTTTTCTTTGAAAAAAAGAAAGAAAATGTCATAGATGCCTATGATGATAAAAAAACAAAATACAAATCAGGGCTTCCAGATACACTAAGGAAAGTTTTTATACTTACTATAATTTCCATTTTCTGTGTTAGATTCTTGACGTTCTGACTTCAGGATTCTGCAGTCTAAGACTAAGGCATGTGGAGGAAAGTTTGTCAGTAGAACATAGTATATAGCATGTTGTACTTTCATTTTAGCCTCAAGTTGTGAAATGTAGTCACAGTTTTTGTCAAAAGCATATGGAGTTTTTAATGCCAGAGCTATCTAGTCACTGCCTGTTGACCAGAATAACAGTGGTGATAGCTTCATAGAACGTTTTGGGCCCTTTGAACTTACGTATGGTCCTCTCATTTTATAGAGGAAGAGGCTTTGGATAAGAGAAACTTTCCCTCTTGCTCATGTCATGGAGTACTGTGATGGGTAGCGCTGTGTCTAGAACCCTAGGTTACCAGCACATATTTTCTTCTAATATACCCCACTATTTTCTTAATAAGTCTTGTTATTAGAAATGTAGAACTACTTACGCAAGAAGGTCCAATCACCACCACTCAGGTATAGAACAAATTACGTCCAATTTAACTTTTGCCAGTTTGACAGTTTTAGACTTTTTTTTTTAAATTTAAATATATTAGGTATAGAACAAATTACGTCCAATTTAACTTTTGCCAGTTTGACAGTTTTAGACTTTTTTTTAAAATTTAAATATATTAGACTTTTTTTTTTAAATTTAAATATATTGTTGTATTCAGAAAGTTGAAGACTTTTTAGTTGTCCAGGGTAACTGTACTGCTAAGAA
>NW_007728568.1:92717-95274 GCF_000696425.1 Galeopterus variegatus
GGTATAGAACAAATTACGTCCAATTTAACTTTTGCCAGTTTGACAGTTTTAGACTTTTTTTTAAAATTTAAATATATTAGACTTTTTTTTTTAAATTTAAATATATTGTTGTATTCAGAAAGTTGAAGACTTTTTAGTTGTCCAGGGTAACTGTACTGCTAAGAACTGAAAGAGTATGACAGCCATGTTTTTCTACGATTGCTTTACCATTTTCTTTTTTTATTTTGAGAAAGCAAAACAAGAACAACAAAAACCTACCCAGCATAGTCTCACTACTTTTAAAAGACAGCCTTTCTCTGTGAGGCCATCGGCATCTAAATTAGTGCCCTTCTCTTGAACTGTTGTCAAACATACATATCACACATCTGGTAAAAGAAAGGAAAAACGTGGTAAATTCCATCACCTGGTCATGTATAGCTACATGTTTATTTTATGATGAAGAACACACGTGATGTGCTATTTTATCTACGTAACAGTCGGGGGCTCTCGCTGCTGAGAATACTTTGAGCTGCATTCCTTAGGAAACTGTTACAAAGGAAGGAGACAAAGCCACCAACTAGATTTAAGGATTCAAACCCTTCATTCAGTTTGAGCCATTCTTGTACTGTAGTCTTAAGTAACCTTTGTATTTTCTGCTTTTTATTTTAATAACATGAAATTATAATTAAGAGGCCTCCTTTTTGGGAAGGATTTAGAAAAATACTAGTGTGCCATTCATGAATGTATGATGGAAGAAGGATTAATACTTTTTGGAAAATTGGAAATCAGTGGTCATGTAAGCAGTTTGGGGTGCGTGCACCAGAGATATCTTCTGGCTTTGAAAGCTAAAGTAGCCTGGTGCCAGTGGGGCCCTTCAGAGGATGGGGGATGTTGCAGTGGGTCTGGAAATCTATTCACTCCTCCTATAGGCACATTTCAGGTTTGCCTGAGAAATTCAATGTAATGGCTTTTCAATGACATTTTTGTTTATTGTTGAAAACAGATTCAATGTAAAGAATAAAAGAAAGAAAAAACCATTTATAATAATTCTACTACCCAGAGGTTACTACTGATAACTTTTTGTGTATATATCCTGTATTTTTTTTCTATTTATACCTTATTGGTAATGTAATATTTAGCCATTTAATAGAACTAAGGTTGTGCTGGGCATAGTACTTATTATTCTGCTTTTTGCTTTTTTCACTTCACACTTTCATTTCATTCCCCACCATCACCACCCCACAGCATTTCAATGTGGTATCCATATCAGATTATGTCTAAAATGAATGGGAATTGCTTGGCAAATTTGTGCTTGTTCTTAATTTTAACCCCAGGGGAAGAGGTAAAATAAAACTGATGATTTTAGTTTCTTTCTGTCCTGACTATACAGCATGAGCACCCGAGAGAGGAGTTATCTCTTTCCACCTTTGTGATTCATTTGTCTTTTACTTGCTCTGTTCCAAGAGAGCAGGGTTGAAGTGAGACAAAATCTTTTCAGAGCTAGAAGGAGGAAGGGAACCGTTAGTGTCCTGGGAAACTATGCTGTGGTTCCTCAGAAAGTATGACAAATGTGTTTCTACTTGAGTTTCTAGTAAGTACACTTGAGGGCGACAGCATTAGTTCCCTTTGTCTTGCTGGTATTCTATTTTACCATTCATGAAGAATGAAGAAAAAAATGAGAGAGAAGAAAAGATCGAAGAGCTTACAGAGCAAATAATTTTTTCTAATTTAGAGTCAAACCCCAGATTTTTAATTCTCAATTAAAGCAGCTTTTGGTAAAAATTCCTTTTCACCAAGGTTTAAAACTTGATACCTTAATATGCTGTTTCTATGAACTATTTTTATTTATTACTCCTGTCTATCTGCTCATTTCACTCTGTTTTGGGGTTAGGAAATCATTTTCCATAGCTTTAAAAATATTTTTATGGTCTTTGAAGCTAACAAACATGTATTAGATATCTGTTATGTATAAGAAGCTATTACAGGTTTAAGACTTTTTCTTTTCTAACAAAGACTTGTGCTCTGATAGAAGTGAAATGCCATATGTATGTATATAAAGTAACCGTGATGCCCTTTACGGAAACCTTTGTGATGTGGCTGGTAAAGTGGTATGGCATTTAATAGCCTGATGGATCACATATGGGAAGGGATAGAGAAAAGATACCACAGGAATATCTGGACATAAAATTGGTACAGATGGGGTTTCCACAGGCTGAGGCATAGGAACATTGTATCAGAGGAGGAAAGGATGGCTTAATCCAAGGTGTGGATCAGGGAAAGCAGATCATTCAGATAGATTGGGAAGAGCACAGAGAAGTGGTGTGAGAAGTGGTGGAAAGGTAGCTTGGTTCCATGGATGGTAGAAATCCTTGGAGAAAATATTATTTTAGGAGAATTTTAAATCATATTTTATTGTGCAGAAACAAAACAAAAGCCATCCTTGATATGTCAAAAGTGGTTAAAAAAGTAAAAGTGGTGGAGTAGGGAATGTAACAAGTAAAACACAATTAAGAATTATTTTACTGGGTTTGGGGTAGGACTTGGAATAGAACTGACCAGTTATATATTTTTGATTCAT
>NW_007728568.1:96791-98198 GCF_000696425.1 Galeopterus variegatus
AAAAAAATTTTTTTTTTTATTTTGGCTTCCACTTATGAGTGAGGAACATGTGGCATTTCTTTCTCTGTGCCTGGCTTATTTCACTCAACATAATTTTCTCTAAGTTCATCCATGTTGCTGCAAATGACATAATTTCATGCTTTTTTATGGCAGAGTAGTATTTCATTGTGTATATATACCACTTTTTCCTTATCTAGTCATCTGTCGATGGACATTTTGGTTGGTTTCAGCTCTTGGCTATTGTACAATTTGGACCCATCTTCATCTTCAAATCATCAGTGCCTAGACCAAGCCTGGAATATAATAGGCCGTCAGTAAAGATTTGCAGAATAAATGCCTGAATGGTTGTGTCAAATAATTGCCTGTTGTTTACTGCTTATGGAAGTGTGAAAGGCCAACATGACGATTGATGATNTAGATTACAGAACTTTCATTGTATTTTATCTCACAGGAATGAAAGAATGTATTTTTTTTTTCCTTTTCTGTCTCAAGTAATAGACAGGTCTACATTTTAAAGATTTATTTTACAAAAAAATACTTGTTACAGATTATGTTTAATCAAAAGAAGGCCAATCCTAAAGACAAAAGAGTCTTCTTTATTGAAGTAGGTATTATTAAGCTTTTAAACCAGATAAAAGTATGAGTGATCATATCATACTGTAGTGGGTTTTCCAGGTAAAATTTTCCAGGTAAAATTATTTGTTGAAACCATCAAAGAGATGTTTTTAATCTTCCTTTGGCATCGCCACAAGCTTACCATAACTGGCATTAAAAAATCATTTGGGGAGCTTTATTGAATATATCAAGATAAGATTTATTATAGTCCTTCTCTTCATGCAAACTGCTGTCATAATCCTAGGAGATTTCAAAATCCACGTGAATGACCCATTCAACCCTGCAGTTATCTGATGCCTGGCCTGACTCACCTTCACTGTACTGTATAGCTACCCATGACAGGGTCACGTTCTGGTCAGAACTGCATCACCCCAGAAATCATAAACTCCTCTCTCATTGTCTGATTAATTACCACTTTTGTTATGGTTCTGTCTCAGCTTTATTCCCACCACATTATTTTTTGCCTTTGGAGCTCTCTAAGCCCCTTAAATTCAGTAAGAGTAGAATTCTGTCAGCTTCCTCATTGTTTTGTGTTTTTTTGAAACATAATTGATTGTACATATCTGTGTTGAATATCTGTACCTGTGTGCAATATGTGATGTGATGCTGAAATCAACATAATTAATATATTCAACATTACATAATATAATCATTCTTTGTGGCCTTTTACCAATTTCTTGCTAACCCTCCCTCTCCTTATCCCTTTCCCACCTCTGGTAGCTCAGTTCTGTTCTCTCCTTCTGAAAGTTACATGAACTATTGTGGTTGTTGTGTCTTTCTTTTTGAAAAAAA
>NW_007728568.1:99639-100818 GCF_000696425.1 Galeopterus variegatus
CTAGCCATACTGGTAGTGGATGATACATTCTTTAGCAAAGGATATTCTCACACTTAAAAGCAAGAACATGCTCTTCTCAATGTTTACAAGGTGAAACAAATTCAACAAACAAAGAAAGACAGGACATACAGAGTATGTCCTTCGGTTACCTATTTTAGTGCAGTTTTTTGGACTGACTTAGTATACTAAATTTCATTTTTTGTGAGCAGTTCAATATCCAAGAAGTAAAATGGAGTAGGTTGAAGAATTGTCCTTCTGCCTGTGTTTCAGGTTACATTGTTTCTGAGCACACTCCTGACTTCTCTTATGACTTGGGGTAGACTCTAAGTTTTCAGTGGTATTTGAACGTTTGTTTGCTTTTGCACTTCCCTTAGAAGTATTGAAAACTTTAAAGCATTTGGGGAATGGGTAAAGATCCACTTTTTTTTTTTTTCCCTCAAGACTCTCAGGACTCATCTTAGTAGTAGTCTCTATTCCCATGAAGGAGAAATGAAAGGCAAAACTTACATCAGCCTCGTCTCCTCACTTACTTAGGAATCAGAATGTTCCCAAGGTCAAAAACAGTGTGAGGTAACTCTCTAAAACTCATTTTGGAGGGCACTATGTCAGAAATACAGTAGAAATTGCTCTTTAACTGGACGTGAGTCTCATTTTAAGTGTAGCTGTTTATATTCTTTCTGTCCTGCCTTTCTTTTTATGTTGAATTTGTTTCACCTTGTAAAGATTGAGAAGAGCACGTTATCTAGCTTTTAAGTGTGAGAATTGAATTATTAATAGTTTTTGGATAAAAAATGATCTTCCATTTCTTCTACCAAAAGCAGTTCATTCTCACAAACTTTGGACCTCACTGAAATAGTGTCATTTAAAGTTTTTCATTAATTCAGCATTTAAAGCTTTTTATTTCCTCCCTGATTTATGACACAGCTGGTTCTTGAATGGAAAAAATGCAAGGACTACTTGTAGTCTAATTAGATTACATTCTTTGTGTGTCTCCTGCATTTAGTGGAGGCTACTAATCAAATTGAGATGTATTTATATTAAT
The DNA here is from genome assembly GCF_000696425.1 of Galeopterus variegatus. Taxonomy (NCBI): domain Eukaryota; kingdom Metazoa; phylum Chordata; class Mammalia; order Dermoptera; family Cynocephalidae; genus Galeopterus; species Galeopterus variegatus. Next base: position 100,682 of record NW_007728568.1, read on the forward strand.
TTTTTGAATTTAATTCATCAGGACAAGATGGCTATAATTAGAGTGCATTGCCCCCACTATATTGTACTGTAATTATGTCTTTGTGTCTTTTTGTCCCATACTGTGTGATAAATTCATTAAGGGTAGAATTGTGTCAT
>NW_007728568.1:102356-111838 GCF_000696425.1 Galeopterus variegatus
CTGCTGCTGAGGAAGCTGAGGACTGAGCTCCTGTTGTCTGCCAATGGTTCCTGGGATCTTTTCCAGTTACCTAGCTTGTGACCTGCATGGGAGGGTTCTGTGACCCAGAAGGCACATGAGGGGTCTGTGACTCAGACAGGCACATGAGGGGTCTGGTGACCCAACCTGGCATATGAGGGGGTCTGTGACCTAGTCTGTACAATGGGTTTTAAGGGTCTGTGAGCCCTAGCCTGACAAGTAAACATCAAATCCTTTATAAAGCAGTTGTCATTTTTGGTCTTACAATGATGGGAAATCAGGTCGGCTTAGGGAAAATTGGCTAAGTATGGAAAAATTGCATAATATAGGAAAAAGCATTTTGGCTACAAAGAAGATGTATAATTTTTGCCTTTCTTTTCCCTATGTCTGGATGGTTAGAAACAATTGTATTCTTGGATTTTATTTGCAAAATTGGAGGTTGTTTTTAAAAGTAAAAGAGTATCTAAGGGTACAGAGTGGGGTGGAGAATTAAAGCACATAGTGCATAGCAAAATATAGTAAACAAAAATCACGGAATCATAAAAAAAGAAAATCTGTTTGCTATGATAATAAATTTAAATGACATCAGATAGTAAAATTAGCTGTCAGTTCTTTTTATACCTCGGTGTGGATTGTAACCTCTGTAAATCTTTTAAATAATGGATTTCCAAATGATCGTTTACATGTATGTGGGGATGTGTGTGTGTGTGTGTATAAATATAAAATGTATCGTAAATATAAATATATATTCTGGTATATGTGAAAAATAAAGTAACATTAAACTGCATTGAAATATTTTTATTTTTTGTCTTTATTTTTGCTTTCTTATATTTACTAGAATTACTTTTTTTTTCTTTTTTTTGGCAGCTGGCTGGTGCAGAATCCGAACCTTTGACCTTGGTGTTAATCAGTACCATGTGCTTCCAAGCAAGCTAACCAGCCAGCCCCCAAATATTTAACAACATGAATTTGAGTTTCTTTAGAGACTAAAGGCAAAATGTATTTTTTCATTGCCTTAGCTTTTGCAAAAGGCTAAATAAAAACGTGGTGATCCACTTACAGGAGCAAGAAAACAGAACTATATATACATTTTATAATTAACGAGTGCTTAGTTATAGGTACTAGTGATTATTAGAGCTTCTAGACTATGAATGATAAAATGTTACTATTTCTATTTTAAAGTTTAGTGTCTACATAACCAGTGGATCACATATCCAAGATGGGTAACATTGGCTTTGTGCTTCAATCTTTAGATCTAACAAGGAAAAATGAAAAACATTTGGTTATGATTAAAGAACAAAGAAATAAGGGGTGGAGAGCAATCAATTCAGAAAATAAGGAACAGTTGGTTTACTCTAATTATAGCCATCTTGATTTTTCATCGTGTGTGTATCAGTTGGAAGTTTGGTTGAAAAGTAACCCTTTAGCCTAATTATAGAAATAAATTCATTGCAGATTGTCTAAGGGCGCTTTATGCTTTCCTTAAACTCAAATCTTAAAAGTCCTTTGCAGTTTGTATTGGCCACAAGTCGTTCCTTTGACATAGTGCAACAGTTCAGTTTTCATTTCCCAAGACTGAATAGCTTGTATCTACCATCATCTAAATGAGGATATGTTGACATCAATGAGAAAGTCAGGTCAATGTCAAAGACTCATCTAGTTAACAAGTTTTACACTTGGATTAGGTTGAGTTGTGCAGAATATGGCTGATTGTAAGAAAATGGTAGAACATTTATGTATATCTGTAATGAAATTGCAGATTGTTTATCATTGTAGCTCAAGCACTAAAATAAGGTCTAAGTTCCGATCCCCCTTTTTCATACATCTTCTCATGGATAAAATAGGTTATGGAAATAAGTGACTTTTTTTTTACAATGCAGATAAATTTATTGACATTGTAGAATACACTTTATAGCTTTCTCTGCATTCCTGCTTTTCCCACTTAGCACACGTATCTTCATTTATTTTGAATTCACCTTATATAGGAAGTTATATGTTTCTTTTGTAAGTGTTTTAGAGTGACACGCATTGACTTTTTTGACAGGTGTATTTACATGATCTATTTGGTAACAAGCATGGTTTTTTTGTTTGTTCTTGGATAGTCGTGAAACACAGATACATAGTACAAATGGAGCAAAGAACCATAACCTTCAATAACAAAGTCCTGTTGAAATATTATATGGTCTTAATGTCCAAATTTGATGGCTTTCTCTGTTACTTTTCCTCTATATTTTCTTTGAATTCTAAAGCAATTGCCTCCACCCCACCTCTTAACACACAGATAAAATAGCTGAAGCTTCAAGATGGACATATATATGTACCTATTGAGTTCTGGTGAATCTGAGTAAACAGAAAATAGAGAAGTCAAGTCAGTTTAAAATGGAAAAGTTCTTTAGTATCTTGTGTTTCAGTTGCTTCTTTACTATCTAGCACTAGCAGTTTGGGGCTGATTAACACAATTACTGTTGTAAACTTAAGATATGGTAGGAAGGGTTGCAGGTGATAGTATTATTTTGAAATATGTTTTAAATCATCCCAGAACTTAACATGGAAATTAGATTAGCGGTGACACCTGCATATCCATTCTAAACCATTGTTTTTACTACCCCAACCTTTTCCTTCTAAATCACAGATTTTATCATGTCCTTAGTCTTTTTAATCCANCTACCCCAACCTTTTCCTTCTAAATCACAGATTTTATCATGTCCTTAGTCTTTTTAATCCATTTGACTCTCAGTTCCTTATAGTAGTACCCCTCAACAAGGGGACCACATTGGAGTTGCCCAGGGAGCTTCTAAAATATGCACATACCTGGGAACCTGCCATTGGAAAATCAGATTTTTAGGTAGGGGTGGCAAGCATATTTGACAAAAACCGTGCCCATCGATTTAGATGGCTCTATTTGTCATGACGCAACCAAATGTTCTCATCCTGACTCACGTCATTTCCTCCTGCTCCTTCCTTCCTTAGTTCTGTTTCTTGCCTATATACTTTTGTACATGCCGTTCCTATTGCCTGAAATAACTTTTACTTCATTTACCTCCCTCCCTTTCTTTCCACTTGAGGTCTTTCATCTGTCAAACTAATCTTTCTCGATTCTCTTCCTTATTCTCCCAGGTAGAAATAGTCACTCTGTCTTTTAAGTTTTATTATGATTTTTTTATATTTGATGATTTTTTTTAGTATCCATTTCTTTGATTAAACTGTGAGCTCAATAAAATCGTGTAGTCTGTCTCATTCATATTTATGTTTAAACGAATACATGGATGAAAAATATAGTGAAAGCCTGTTATAAATTTAAATGTCTAGTGTTTTTATGAACACTGTTTTGGGAGACATTGTTTAAGTTGAGGTTCATCATCCACTGCCAGAACCTAGGTTGATATGTATATAATTTTATTTGCCTTAATATATATTTCCATTAAAACTTACATGCATATGGATATTTATTTTTCTCTTCATTTTTTTTTCTTGTGTCTGCAGACGAAATCTCACAAAACTGTCCCTTATCTTCAGTCACATGCTGGCAGAAATCAAAGCAATCTTTCCCAATGCTCAGTTCCAGGGAGATAACTTTCGTATCACAAAAGCAGATGCTGCTGAGTTCTGGAGGAAGTTTTTTGGAGACAAGTAAGTAAAAATCATTTTTATAATTTGAATTCATCTTTTAAGGGTAACCTAGGCCTACCTCCAGTTGCATATGGTGTAGATTATACTTGAGTGTTTTGAGGATGTATTTGAGTAATTTTGATGAGTGTTTTGATTGATTGGTAATTTTTCTGTGTAGCTACCAAAAGTAGGCCTCAATAATACAATAGTTTTTTATTGCAGGTATTACAAAGTAAATATGAGACTTTACAGTATTACTTACTTTATGAGCATTCATTGAGCTAGTTTGCTGTGAGAAGCAGCAGTACATAAGATAGAGTCTTTATACATGAGAAGCTCATAATTTCTTATAACTTAGTGCACACATAAAACACGAGCATTCATTGAGCTAGTTTGCTGTGAGAAGCAGCAGTACATCAGATAGAGTCTTTATACATGAGAAGCTCATAATTTCTTATAACTTAGTGCACACATAAAACAAATATACAAAATAAAAGGTAGAAGGGAATAGATACTTTAAAAATGGCATAAATAAATTGCGTTACAGTTCAGAGAGGAACAGTTGCCTCAGGATTGCAGTGTTCAGGGACTGCTTCCTAAAGGAGGTGGTATGTTAAACTTGGTTAAGATCTGAAATTGAGATAGGAGAAGGCCCTTACTACTCTGATCCAGCCTTTCTTTGTATTATTGCATGGAGTATATACATGTGTGAACAAGATATTTGGATAAGGTTATCACAGAGCTGGAGTATATCATGAAGTAGCTAAGAATATTTTCCATTAGGTACTTCTATCCAGACACGAATTCTGGTGAGCCTGGTAAATAATAGGACTTGAATGTCTAAAGCCAGCATAATTTATACAAAACTTTGAAAACTTTTGTCAGGAATCTCTCAGAAAGATGATCAAGAACTAACCATCAGGAGACAAATCTTTCCTCAATAATCTTTTAAGAGTCTCCTTTCATGAGCCCACACCCTCAGAATGTCCTAGATTGTAGGCAAAACCCCAGCTACCCAGTGAGGAGGAAAAGTGATTGCTTACACATAGATTATTGTTTTAATCCTGTATTTAAAGGTCTATATTTATCCCTTAACTTATTGAATTATACATATAAAACGTTGTTATACGTGTTTGATGGTTTTAGTGCTTTTAACCTTTCCAAAGCGCTGTTTTTATCTGTAGCTACCCCATGATTAGAACATACTTACATAGAGTAGTGAATATTTTATTAGATAAGTAATTTCTTGGCTTCAAAAACATTAAAGCCTATTTCCTACTTCTTATACTAAAATGTATTCTGAATTATTTGTAGGCATTAAAGGGGAAAAAAACATTGTCACTTACACAGACATTCTGTGTTCTAGAAATCTAGCTATTTATAATGTTTCCATATCCATTCACAAATGAGGAATTTAAAAAAAGGGTCATCCTCATCTGAATTAGAGTACCATTATATACTAATTGATTACTTGTGAATGGTAGAAAGCAGAAGGAGCTGGCTGAGTTCAGGGTTAAGAACGGAGAGGGTTTCCTACAGTTGCAGCTCATGTATTAACACTGTAAGCCGAGTGCAAACAGTTGGTAATCTTCAATATAAACTTCCTCTTACAGTCTTAAGAAAATATATAGGACATTGTGGTATTTCTTTTTGAAAACTGAAAATTCTGGTGAGTTATAAAACTGTTTGCTAGTCATAAGGTCAGTAAACAATGAAAAGATTGTTCACATTTTTCAAGAGAGGCGTTAACTTTGCTGGAACCTCAAGCCACAGCAAATTATGCATTTGAGACATCTTTATTTCCCTTTATTTATAACCACAGACATTAAAGGGCTGAAATTTCTGTTCAACTGCTACATGAGTGAAATCACTACTACATCAAATGGGAGATTCTTGAAATACCAATTATATACTCTTTCTACCTCCCAAATCCTTTTACCTTTCTCTCCTGTTTTCACTGACTTGAGAAAGCTGCTTAACTTGTCTTTTAACATGTTTTGGGGAGGGGGATGAGAGCCAACTTTCAAGCTCCTTCTAGATCTTATACATATTTCTATAGTCATCCAAATGAATGATTCCTTTATTAGATCTTTAGAGATATTATCTTTATACTTTTCATGGATTTTTCACCTTATAGTTCCACAATATTTTATTGAATGAATGAGCAGTGAATGGTGTAACCTTTTAAATAATTGAATTATTTTGTTTTTGTTATGTTCTAATACTATTTTGTATTTTCCCATAACTTAGTTCTTATATTGAAGCATTTCTGTGATTTATCTTGCTACACATTGAGGCCATGTGAGAAGCTTTCATTTAACTTAACTAGTGCCTTTAATCTTGAAAACAGAGTTGTTTTCAAAAAGGGAATCACTGAGAAGTTGGTTCTAAACACAGCCAAACAGATTATGGTTTTTCTAAAGTAGGTTTTAGCTTAAGGAATATAATTGTGACTTACTTTCCAAAAGGAACAGAGTCAATAAGAATAAAATATTAAGATTGAATTCAAGTTGAGAACAAGCGATTGTTCATAGGACTTTGTAAAATTCATAAAGGCAATTTTAGGATTCAGACCACATTAAAACAGGCAATAGACAAACACCTTTAGGTGTTGTATGCCTAATGCTTCCTTTCTGTGTTTCCCAAGCTTTTTGAAGACGTGGCAGGACCTACCTTCTGCTCAGGGCTCAAGCATAATAGCCAAGATGCTCTTCTTGCTTTGAAGGCCAAGGGGACCAACAATACAAAATGTGTCACGACAGACTGATTGGGAAGTCTTTCATTTGTCAAATTTTTATGCAGAATCATTTAATATTTTAACAGTTCAGTCTTGCATTTGCTTTCCTAGTCTGTTGATAGGAGATAGTAGAAATATGTAGGAAAAAAAAAGTGACATTATTGAATAAATGTGTTTAAGTTAGTTCTGCAAAATAAGACTAATATGAAATGGGTCTTCACACTGGAATAGTAGTGTATAATCCAGAAATTTTAACCATTAGGCTCAAAAAAAAAAAAATAAAACATTACCAGCTGTTGAAGAAAAAACAAACAAAAAACCGATAATGTGATTGGACTCTGCGGCAGTAATTTATCTAAGAAAGTCAGGTTCCCTGGCCACCATGCTGGGTACTTCTTGACACTGAGAAGATTTAGACATAAATTTCCAAATAAATTATAATTCAACAAGAACCATTGTAACTCTTTAATCTACTTATGCATCCTCTCCTTCTCATACTTACTTTAGTTCTCTTCTTAAAGTTCAAGTTCAAACTCTTCCGTGGATTATTACAGCAGCTTTCTGATTGGTCTCCCTTATCTTCAATAACAGCCTATCCAATTGTTCTCCTTAGTGAGACCAGTGAGCTCTCTAAAAAGCAGAGCTTTCTTTAAAAAATAAATAAATAAAAAGTAGAGGTAGTTATTCCAATTTTTTGCCTGAAGCACTTCCATGAATATTGATTCTGGATTAAAGTCTAAAATCTCATTAACATGACAAGCTTTAGGAATTATTTTTTCTTGCTTCATCTCTTTGTACTCAGCTCATCTGGAGAGAAACAAACTACTCAACACTCTACTCATATTTCCTAATGTCCTGCACTTTTTCCACACTTCATTTTGTTTTTTCCCTGTATTGCACCCACTGGTTAGGTAGCCAGTCACCCATGCCCTGCCCAGTGTTCCTTCTTTAGAAGCTTGCCCTGCCTACCCTAATGTAAAGTGGTACCCCTCCTCTGTGCTGTCAGGTACCCGGGCTCACATCTTTCATACTAGATTGCGATGAACTGTTGACTTGTTTGCATGTCCCAATTAAGAGCTTTCCTATAGACTAGAAAGTTTTTTTGAAGGCAAACATTGTGTCTTACTTATCTTTGTTTTTCAGAGCCTGGTACATTTTCTGGGATGCATAGGCACTAATAATTAACAGACCATTTGAGTAATTAGATGGATGAACGATGTCTGTTCTCTGCTCTCACTTTGCCACGACTTTATAATCTACAAATTTATCTCTTTTTTTAATCATCAATTCCTACAGTTCTACTTCCTAGATGCTTCTTGTCCCCTCTTCTTTTTTTATTCTTCCATCCCAAAATCTTGATGTCTTCCTTCAAGTCCAGTTCAGAAGTCCCTTTATTTAATTTTTCTTTTTCATATATATTCTCCCACATGGTCAATGTTAATTATTCCATTCTTTGACTCCTGTTGTATTGTAGACACATTTATGTTATTGAATACGTGTTTACTATATGGGTCTTTTCTGCTCGATTGTGAGGCTCCTCATTGACTTTTTAATGTAAAAACTAGTAAAACCAGGCACGTTTATTAGAGTTATTATATGTCAAACTCTGTTCAGAGATTTTACATATGCTATCTCCATTTTTGATACAGTCTTTAAACTATTCTTTAAATGATTGAATGAGTCCTTTGGGTACTGTATACATTACAGACACTCGGTAATGGTTGAATATATGAGTATGTGTTGTAATTTTTCTACCATTTATACTCTCCCTTCCTTTACTTATGTTCTGTTCTTTAGTCTGTTGGCTTATTTGGCTCTTCCCTGACACATCTGCAATTACAGGTTTCTCTGTCTTTGCTCATATTGTTCCTTCCACTTGAAGATTTTTATAAACTCTGGTATGAAAATTCTTACTAATCCCTCAAAGGTTATGTTGCTTATGACTTTTCCCCTTATGGTTATTACAGATCTCTTACTTCTTCAACCCCTCTAAGTTCTTGCTTATCTTCTGCATTTACCACTTTTATTGTTAAGATTATTTGTCCAATTATTTTAGTTCCCATTTGACTGTAAACTACATGAAATCAGACTTCTTTATCTGTGTTTTCTGAAATAGTGCAGCACAGTATCTCATACATAGGCTTTCAGGAACTGTTGTACATTTAATTCAGATAAGCTGAGAAGTAGAGGGATGTGCATGAGCAGGTATATGTGTGAGATAGAAAGACAGAGAGACAAAGTGTGCTTGCTTGATTGCTAAGAAGGTGTGTGCTTGGGTTAGGCAGGCACTGTCTGGAGCCAGATTGTCTGTGTGCAGGGTTTGACTGCAACATTCACTGGCTTTGTGACTTTCAGGAAGCTATTTCATTTCTCTATGCATCTGTTTCCTCATTTATAAAATGTGGATGATACTAATAATACCTACTATCTAGGTATTATTGTGAAGCTTAGAAGAGCTAAAATTTACCTATAAGGCATGTAAAATTGGGTCTGGCACATAGTTAGTACTCTGTGTTGTGGAATAATTAATCAATTTAAACCTTTAATCTTGCTGTCATGAGTGTATTTATTAATTATTAATTCTACAGTGATTGATATATAATTAGTATTTGCCTTTGTGTGACGGAGGCTTTATACTCCCTAGTAATCTAAAAGCAAAAGTATCCCTACCTAAATTAGGGTTGAAGATAAGAAACTGTCTTGATTACCATGGAAGAAAAATAACCCATTTTTATCTCAGTTTATTGCCTCTGTCTTTGATTTCCTGGGGAAGTGGTATGGACCTTCTTTGGTTTTCTGTATTTTCCTTTCACTTTTAGTAAGAAACAAGGGAAATTAATTTTTTTTTTTTTTTTTTACCTTTCTAGTGAGTGAAATACTTGTTCTTCTAGCATATTAACTAGATTAATTTTCCGTCTAGTTAAAGACAACTTATGTTTAATTGAAAAAGGGGGTGTGTAGTAGAAATGAAGGACTTTTATAATGAAATTATACAGCAGATACTCTAGAAAGCAAGAAAGAAAAATGAACTAAAGTAGAACTCAAACGATTGCTAGTTATTACTTCCATTTAGCCAATTCCTATTATTGCCTGTTTTAAAAAATCAAAGTATATTTAT
>NW_007728568.1:112728-122733 GCF_000696425.1 Galeopterus variegatus
GTGGGGAATGCTGTCAAGTGGGACTGAATTTGTTATAGTGTCTACTGTAGTTCAAAAAAAAGGTACATGGGCTGGCCGGTTGGCTCACTTGGTTGGAGTGCAGCCTTGTAACACCAAGGTCAAGGGTTCAGTTCCAAATACAACTGCCAAAATAACAAAAGAAAGGTACAGTGTAACTTCAAGGTTATATAAATGCATTCATTTTTTTTCTTACTGTTCTTTTGTTTTTCCTTTTCCTCTTCCTCTTTACTCTGACCCCTCAATAAATGGCATTTACCTCTGTGAAGTCACCATAATTTAGGTTCTGGTTCTCATCTTTAAAACTTGATTTTATCAGAACCAAGAGTATGTTTAGAGAGTGGACGCAAATTAAGTAAACTCACAAACTGATCTGTAACCTGGAATAATGGTTTTATTAATTTACGATGATTAAGGCGACCATCAAACACATGAGGATTCTTGCATCACTGTAGATAAATTATATGTGAAGCCATATTATACGCAGACTTGGTGAACTTGTAATTCAAATAAGGGATGGTAATCCACAACAGAGACTCCCCTACCTCAAGGACCAGAGTACTGGTACTGGAAACTGCTGGCTCTCTCTCCTGTACCATGCTTTGAAAGCTGTCCATTTCTGGCCTCTTGGACTTTCCATTTTCCATATGAAAAGTTGCACTTTTGAAACTGTTCTTTCGAGCCATAAGAAAAACAGTTACCCATTGATAGATTTTAAGTAGGGAACTGGTCATTTTTGCCTGTTAGCTGGACCACTCCTACTGCAGTATGGATAATGAATAGAGGAGTGGTTTCTAAACCCATTCAAGTGTATTCCTTATTACTAACTTAATACTGAATAGTTAGGAAGCACATAATATCTATCTATCTGTCTGCATATATACATATATATATAAATTATACATATCTACTACTATACAAATAGTTTGTATTCTCATACATAAATAAAGGACACAGTATAATATAGATTTTTAAAGCTATATAAAATATAAATATAATTTCAGTATTTTCTTTTTCTGGAAAGGATTATCTTGTGTAGTCCTGGTGTTTATGATAGCCCCTCCACCCTATACTTTAGAAACTGATAAATAAAGAGAGAAAATGGGAAAGAGATAAGGCAGGAGGCTATTATAGAAAACTAGGTGGGATGATGGCAGCTAAATTGGAGAAGTACATGAATTTGCGAATAACATGAAGGTAAAATTAGCAGGACGTGATAAGGTAAAATTAGCAGGACTATTAATAAGATGTATGAGGTGCAAGAAAGGAATCAAATGTGATGCTTCAATCTGGGATTTGAGCAACTGGGTACCATTCACTGAGATAGGAAAAATAGGAAGAAGAGCAGAGTCAAGGATAAGTTCAGTAAGCCTGTGTTCAGTTATGTGCACCTAAAAGAAATCCATGTGGAAGCATGTGTTAGTAGGTTACGTATACAGCCTTGAAGCTAAGGAAAGAATAGAGAAGGGAGAGAGGTGGAGACTTTAGAGTTGCCAGAACAATTATGAGTTTGCAGACTGACAACCTGTGGAATGTTTTCCTTGGTCTCATGCAGTATTTAAGTGTTAAAAAAAATAGTTGATAACTTTTTAAAATTATTGGTTTTACACATTTTTTTAGATTTTTAATTAAATATTACTTTTTTCATTCTAAGATTTAAAAAATTTTTTAACTTATACTGTTATTTTTTTACATTCTAAGATATTCACAGAAATTATTGAATTTCATTGAAAAATTGGGAGTGATGGTAACACTCCAATAATTCAGTATGCTTTAGAATTGTGACAGGACAGCAACTGGCTAGACCTAGGTGTCTTCCATCCTCTTTAGTTGTTCTCTCTTCAGTTCATCATTTACATTACATTATCTGCCTGGCCCCCAGATATTTGAGTTTATAATCTCTGAAAGATATGTGAAACCATTGGACTAATTGATATAGACTATTGAGAAAGGGGTAGGGAGAATGAAGAGAACAGATCCTTAAAGAATTCTGATTAATGAAGTATATACAGAAAATTAAGGGATTTTGGAGGAGTCACTGGAAAAATAGGGAAAAAATCTGGGGAGTATGGTGGTGTAGAAGGTAAAAGAAGATGGGATTTAAAGAAAGAGGAAGATGAACCAGGTAATAGTACAGAAAGATCAAACTAGATAAAGACTTAAAAGTTGTCATAGATGTAGTCACAACAAGGCATTGATAACCTGACTTATTTTCTCTTTCTAAAATTCTGGAAGACTCTTATATGACCAAAACTTTTGTAGGCTCTATGTGTTTCAGTGAGTAGGTGTTTTGAGTTTTTGGTGTGCATTGATTTAGATGTTTGGGGTTTTACTGTGCACAGAGTAGGTTTGTTGGGTTTTAATGGTCACTGAATAAGTGCATTGTATTTTGCTGTGTACTAAATAGACCATTGTTTCTGAACCTCTACTGAGACTGTTCGTGAATTATAGCCAGCCAGGCTGGGAGGTAGAGTCTGAGACTATGATTTCTTATTTTGAAGTTTCTAAGCTCTCTAATGAAATTGTGACCTTGTCCTGTAACATCTAACTTGTTTGTATTCAAGTTTTGGCTACTTATTTTACCTCCTCATCTTAAAAGTAATTAGTTAGCTTTTTCTTTTTTCCAGTCTGCTTTGCTAAATGAGGAATATACATTAATGCTATTTGCTGAGACTGTTAATGTTTTCTAAATAATTCTGAACATTAAGCCAATCATTAAAGCCTCTAAAATTGTGTTTCTGAGTTGTGTTTGCAGTATCATTTAAAAATTGTCCTGTGCAGGGTCCTATTAAAAAACAAAACCAAAGTTCACGTTTCTCTATTTTTCACTTCTAGTCAGGTGATCAGTTTTGACTTCATTTATTAGGACAGTTTTTAAGCTACTTAAGTTCTCATTCTCAGAAGTTCTTATGTTGTACATTTTTAGTTTCCAAAAAGATAAGATCCAACACTTATGAACATATTTCAATATAAGGATTCACAGCTTTATCATTAATGTTATGTTTATTTCAAACTAAAAGTGAAATTACATTGTATTTTAAAAAGAGACCCCATATGAAAATATATAGAGAAAGAATTATTTTTTTTATAAAGCGTTTAATAATGTGCCTCTGGATTCACAGAGGTNAGAATGAAGAGAACAGATCCTTAAAGAATTCTGATTAATGAAGTATATACAGAAAATTAAGAGATTTTGGAGGAGTCACTGGAAAAATAGGGAAAAAATCTGGGGAGTATGGTGGTATAGAAGGTAAAAGAAGATGGGATTTAAAGAAAGAGGAAGATGAACCAGGTAATAGTACAGAAAGATCAAACTAGATAAAGACTTAAAAGTTGTCATAGATGTAGTCACAACAAGGCATTGATAACCTGATTTATTTTCTCTTTCTAAAATTCTGGAAGACTCTTATATGACCAAAACTTTTGTAGGCTCTATGTGTTTCAATGAGTAGGTGTTTTGAGTTTTTGGTGTGCATTGATTTAGATGTTTGGGGTTTTACTGTGCACAGAGTAGGTTTGTTGGGTTTTAATGGGCACTGAATAAGTGCATTGTATTTTGCTGTGTACTAAATAGACCATTGTTTCTGGACCTCTACTGAAACTGTTCGTGAATTATAGCCAGCCAGGCTGGGAGGTAGAGTCTGAGACTATGATTTCTTATTTTGAAGTTTCTAAGCTCTCTAATGAAATTGTGACCTTGTCCTGTAACATCTAACTTGTTTGTATTCAAGTTTTGGCTACTTATTTTACCTCCTCATCTTAAAAGTAATTAGTTAGCTTTTTCTTTTTTCCAGTCTGCTTTGCTAAGTGAGGAATATACATTAATGCTATTTGCTGAGACTGTTAATGTTTTCTAAATAATTCTGAACATTAAGCCAATCATTAAAGCCTCTAAAATTGTGTTTCTGAGTTGTGTTTGCAGTATCATTTAAAAATTGTCCTGTGCAGGGTCCTATTAAAAAACAAAACCAAAGTTCACGTTTCTCTATTTTTCACTTCTAGTCAGGTGATCAGTTTTGACTTCATTTATTAAGACAGTTTTTAAGCTACTTAAGTTCTCATTCTCAGAAGTTCTTATGTTATACATTTTTAGTTTCCAAAAAGATAAGATCCAACACTTCTGAACATATTTTAATATAAGGATTTACAGCTTTATCATTAATGTTATGTTTATTTCAAACTAAAAGTGAAATTACATTGTATTTTAAAAAGAGACCCCATATGAAAATATCTAGAGAAAGAATTATTTTTTTTATAAAGCGTTTAATAATGTGCCTCTGGATTCACAGAGGTCCTGCTTAATCCCTTTGCACATTTGTTCTCTTCTCTGCTACATGTGTCTACCTTTTGTGGGTAAAGAGAGAGAATTTTTCCCTCTGGAGCAGAGTACGTTAGCTTACAGCTTTGTAAGACAGAGATGTAGTATTTCTTTCCAGATGGAAGGATGGGCATGTTTATTGCCCATTATAAAGGATTTGGGTTCCTTAAGTTCTACCGTCTACTTCAGTAACAAAACTTATGGTGTATGAAGGTGTCACCTGGTCCTCTTTGCATCCTTCTTGGGGAATTAGAGATTAGGGAACAAGTGCAAGAAATTACTGGTACTCTGACCACTGCTTGTGCTGTGAGTAACAAAATCCTTTGGCTTTGACTTAGGAACCTGGTATCTTCTGCCAGCATCCGTGAAACTGTGATAGGCCAACTTGTTAGCTTGCAGATTAGGGAACAAGTGCAAGAAATTACTGGTACTCTGACCACTGCTTGTGCTGTGAGTAACAAAATCCTTTGGCTTTGACTCAGGAACCTGGTATCTTCTGCCAGCATCCGTGAAACTGTGATAGGCCAACTTGTTAGCTTGCAAGTAGGATAGAATCTGACTCTGCAGTCCTCTAGAATTATGTTCTGTTTATAGAGACACTGATTGTGACTAAACAGCAATGTAAATAAAACTTCTAAAAATCAGTACATTGTTACTTATTTTTCATTAATAGACTGCTAATGATTCATCTTTCTATTTTTTTCCTTATTTTGAATGTTGGTTATTAGTGCGAAACGTAGTAATTGTTTTCCCTTTGTAGTGTTATTTTTGCTTTGGTATTCTTTAATAACAAAGCAGTTTATTCAAAATATCGTCAGTAATTTCCCTTATTAAAGGGACTTTTTGGTGGATCTGATTATACACAACAGTACGTAAAACAGTCTCACAGTCTCCTCTCAGGGTTTTAGAGATGTTGTTGGAAGTTATTTCTTTTGCCTCAGTTTATCTTATACATCTAGAAGGCTTTACCCATTGCTCGTTAACTGCCCTATGTCAAAGGATTTATGAGGAATTTTGTTTTGTTACTGACTTTTTGGTTTGTTTGTAAGTCTGAGCTCTTATTGCTAAAGGGAAGATGATTTTAAACCCTTACTTAGGCTCTTCTGTGCCAGGAATTTCTAATTTTAGGGTATATAATTTTCTAATTTTATTTTATTTGACCTCATCAGATCAAAAATTACCTTGCTATGACCCATGAGATATTGCATCTCATGAACTTATCAAATTTACTGAATTTTGAGAGAAAATATACTGAAGAACAGTCATGTTTTAGAAAGAAAAGAACAAATATCTGTTGTTTTAAGAGCAGAATCTTTCTGTTATACTATGGTCAATGGCTACTACGTGGGAAAGTTAATGGAATTCTTACACGTTTTTATAGATTGTACTTGTAGCTTCTTTTCCTATCCCTTTTCACCAATAAACTTTATTTTCAAAGTTGGAAAATAAATAGAATTATATATAAAGTAAATTTTATGGCCACGGTAAATTTGTTGTTTATTATGTTCAAAGGTTAGGTTGTGAGACCAGTTATCATCAAATCTATCTCATGAATTAAGTTACTGGGAAAAGCAGGAATAATGCTAAAGAAGCTATTTTCCTTATCATGCAACTTTACAAAAAATGTTATGACTTATTTAGATTTCAGAATATGAAAATGAGAATGACACTTTTCCACTATAGAGAAAAGTAATGTTTGTCTACACTATAGACAAAATGTTATGAACTTTTTGACAAAGAAAAAGAAACCTATCACAAATACCCAGTGTGTCTCTGTCTTTCTGTATGGGAGTCAGGAATTTTCATTTGTAAGGAAGAATGGTTAGATCTAATTATGAATATTCTTGGTAACCATGGTTACAATCCTTCCAAAGATAAGTTGTTGTAAGGTGACAGTTTGACCAGAGAGGTTTTAATATGCTCTCCCTGTGGTTTGCTGGAAAACAGTAATAGCCTAAGAATCTATTTTCATGTCATTTGAAAAATAGAGTCATTATGGGCTGGCCAATTAGCTCAGTTGGTTAGAACACAGTGTTGTAACACCAAGGTCAAGGGTTTCCACATACTGGCCAGCTGCCAATAGAAAAAATTTTAAAGAGATTAATTTCATAAAAAGATTGGAATGTCAACAGTCTTAGGAATCACAGTACTAATATTTTGCACCCATAATAAAAATACAGAATGTCAACAGTCTTAGGAATCACAGTACTAATATTTTGCATCCATAATAAAAATTAAAACATGTCAAATATGTTATGATATCCTGTTATCTTATGTCCAAAGCTAGCCCTCAATTTAAAGGTACTAACATTGAACATATCTTCGCTGATCAAGGTGAATTTTTTGACGACATTCACATAAAATTTTTAAAAAGGATGGGTTAATATAAATAGAATAGATGTTCTGAGCCAGAGTGGATTTTAAAGAACTTTACGCTTTCCCACATTTCTTTCTTTTTAATCTTGGATTTTTAATGTAATACATTTTGTAAGTTTAATATTTAATGTGTATAAAGAAAAGTACACCAATAATAAATGTAGGGTGTGGAATTTTCGCAAAGTGAAAACACCAGAGTAAATGCTACCCAAATAAGGTAGATAGTGCATATTACCTGCAGCTCATAAGAGCCTTTACTCCCGAACCCTCAGCAAGTTCCATATAGTCACTGCCTGCTCACAGTATCCTGCCTGACCTGTAACATCATGGAATCATACCTAGTTGAAATCACACAAATTATACTCTTTAAAAAATAAATCTGGCTTCTTTCACTGTTTATTATGTATTGCGGATTCAGCTCTGTTCTTGCATATGGTAGTACATTGTTCATTCTCCTTGCTCCATTGTGTGGATGTACCACAAGTTACCTATCCACTCCATTGTTGATGAACGTTGGGTTCTTCCTCTTTTGAATTATTGTCAGTAGAGCTGCTATGAACATTTCTTGTATATATTTTAAACATATCTATGCATTTCTGTTAGGTGTATATATAAGAGTGCAATTGTTGGTTCCCAGTTTATGCAAAGTCTTGGTTTTAGTCGACCTCCAAACAGTTTTCCCAAGTAGTTGAACAAATATAGTCAACTATGAGCAGTGCCTAAAGGTTCCTGTTGCTCCGTTTTCTCCCCAACATTTTATAATGGCATTCATCTTTTGTATAAAAGTGATTCTAATGGGGTAGAGTGGAATTTACTTTAAGTTAAATTTTAATTTACATTTCCCTGATGACCAGTGAAATTGAGCTCATCTTTGTATGTTTATTGAGCATTTTGATTTCCTTTTATTGTGTGTGTGTGTAAAAATTGCCCAGTTCTTAAGCTGTTTCTCCTTATTTATTTTTAGGAATTTGTATACTTTATAGATGTGAGTCTTGTTGATTATATATTTGTAAGTAATTTCTCCCAATATGTGGCATTCTTTTTCACTTTGCTAATATCTTCTCATGAACACAGGTTTTTAATTTATTGTTTCCTTTATACTCTGAGTATTTGGGGTTCTGCTTAAATATTTTTGCATGCTCCAGAGTAATGCAGATATTCTGTTATGTTTGTTTTAAAAAACTTTACTGTTTTACCATTAATATTTAGGTCTAAGGTCCATCTAAAATTGATTTTTATATATGATATGAGGTAAGGGTCAAGTTGCTTCTTCCAAATGTATGTTCATTTGAACCAGCAGCATTTATTGAAAACATCGTCTTTTTTCCATTGCTGTTCACATATAATTTGTGTTATATATTAAGTATCCATATAGTTGCATTTGTTTCTAAAATTTCAGTTTGGTTTCATCTATTGGTCTATCCTTGTACTAATGTTATACTGTTTTAATTAATGTAAAGAGTGAAAGCCTGTCAATGTCATTTTGATTGAAGATCGTCTTTCTTGTTCTTGGCTCTTGGAATTTCCCAATAAAGTTTAGAGTCAGTTTATCAATTTTTATTACAAAAATGTCTCCTGGAATTTTTGATTGGGGTTGTATTAAATCTTTAGAACAATTTGAAGAGAATTGACATTTTTATAATATAGAGTCTTCCAATCTATTAACCTGTTAAATCCCTTTATTCATATCTTTTATATCTCTGACTGTGTGTGTGTTTGTATTATGGCCTTGCTTATCTTTTGTTAACTTTATTCCTATTTATTTGATTTTTTTCAGATAGGATTGTAAAAATCAAAATTTAAAGTTTTATTTTCTAGTTATGTATTACTAATATATAGAGATACAACTTTTTCTATATTGGTCTTATATTCAGTAGCCACATTCAATTCTCTTATTTCTCATAGTTTAATCTGTAAAATGTTATGTATTTTCTATACCTATAAAGCCATGTTATAGGTAAATACTATTTTAATTTGTTTTTAGTTAATACTTCTATGGTTACATAATATATTTTTTAAAGTTTTAGAATCTTTTATTCCTTTAACTCATTAGAGCATATTACAAATCTAGAAAGAGTTAAAAACTTTGAACAAACTTAAAAAATAAAAATTTTAAAAGTCACTTATAATCCCTCCACAGTCCGGTTATCATTTGTTAAAACTTGTGATTCTCTTTCCAGACATTATAGGTAGTTTTGAATGTTGGAGCATACAGGGCATAATTTTTAGAATACTACTGTCATTTAATAATATGCCATGGATACTTCTATATGACAATTTTTTTTGGGGGGGGAAGGGCAGCCAGTATTGGGATCCAAACCCTCGACCTTGATATTATCGACAGTAAACATTTTTCTGTACGGTTTTTAATTGCTGTAAAATATTCTAATCTGTGGATATATTATGTCCTGCTGTTACTGTTGAACATATTTGTTTTTAATTTTTTGCTGTTATAAACACCACTGCATTTAGGAGGCTAGTGGATGAGTCTTTGCCCTGATATATATTTTTTTGGATATAATTTCCTTAGGCGAAACCCCTAGAAGTAGACTTTCTGGGTCAAAAGGAGTAGGTTTTTGAAACCTGCTGCCTAAGTACCTCCTACAAGTGCTGTGTAAATTCTCATTCACACCAGAAGTGTACGAAAGTTCCTGTTTCCAAACACCCTAGCCTTTTTTGATAGTCATGCCTTTGTTATATTAAACGTTTCTTGCTTTTTCATATAGTTGAAAATAAAGCCTATAGCCTTTTATGAAGTTGTAGTTTCATGAAAATGTTTTACCTCTTTTTTATTTTTTGTATCAATCTCTTAACATTTTCTTGTTATATTAAACGTTTCTTGCTTTTTCATATAGTTGAAAATAAAGCCTATAGCCTTTTATGAAGTAGTAGTTTCATGAAAATGTTTTACCTCTTTTTTATTTTTTGTATCAATCTCTTAACATTTTCTGTATTCCATTCCTTTTTCTTTTGTCTAAAAATTGCGGGATTTTCAAATTATAATATCTGATAGACTCCTCCACTTTTACACAGGCAGAAACAAGCCTAGAAGATTGATTGATTTGTCAATTGCTGACCTACTTATACCTTTTCAGTTCGGTTTCCCTGCATCTGATTGATGCTGTTTTCTCCGAAAGGATACTCTGTTTTTCAAGACCTTTAGAGATAATTACTCTTGTTTTTTGGTAGAGAGACAGGGACCCATTACTTAATAACAGAATTATAATATAGCCTTACCTATCACGTTCTTATCTCTCATGACTTTATAGGAACAGAACTATCACTTTTTTTTT
>NW_007728568.1:123355-124455 GCF_000696425.1 Galeopterus variegatus
TTTTTTTTTGAAGACATCAATACATTTCTGTGTAGTAGGCATGTAGTAGTAAGCCATTAGCAAATAACAGCTCTTATTCTTATTGGAAGTCTAAAGATCCTGAAACGATATTATTATTACAAGTTCTGGTTATCCACTGGTCTTGTATTTCATTCTTTGTAGATTGAGTTATTTTTTGCTTTTCAGTGTATTTTTAAATTAATTAAACTTGCAGTTAGAGGAGTTTATAATTGTAAGGGGTAAATTGAACAGATTAAAAGATTTCTTGATTGGTGAGAGCTTGAAGCTTAGTTGGCCCTTTTATGTTCTATTTCTTTTCTTTCTTATCCCCTTTCTTTTTTCCCAGGTCTCCACCAGCACACTGAAGTTTCTACGTGTTTGTAAAAAGAGAACAATTTGCCATTAATATTTTCTGTCAGTTGCATCATCTCTATAGGAAGGGGTAGTAGAAACCACCACTGTCACAGTTTAATTTAAGGTGTGAAAACTGATTCTCTCCCCCATATACTTCAGGAAAGAATGTGGTAGCCACTGACAGTCCTCTTTAGAATGTTTATATCTTTACTGCAACAGTTTTAAAATAATCTAATTTTATTTTGTTTTGTTTTGTTTTTTAAAATGTCTTTGTACTTGGTTTCTATTCTTCCTTCATGAAACTCTCTTCCTCCTACCACTCCCCTCTCCACCTACTGCACATGGTGGGTATTTTGCCCAGCTGGTCAAAGAAAGGATATCTATCGTGCCAACTTTTGTGTATGATAAATTAACCAAATATTGCCATAGCTTTTTAATCCCTGTTACTGTCCTTAATTAAGGTTACAGTGAATGCCTGTTTGGGCTTTAGGTTTATCACAAGTAAGCTGATAAAGTCTCATTTACATAAGTACTGTGGATGTATAGCATGTCCCTTTGTAAATTATTCTAAAGTGGTATGTTAGACAAAAATTTTAGAAGTTTACAATTTTGTATAATTTTCTCTGGGAAGTCACTGGCTACTCAAAAGAGTTATGAGCTACATGCACATTAAATACTGGATTAAGATCAGTTTTTTTATGGTAACAGTTATTGAAGGTGTCTATTTGGTCAAATTTTTTTTTTTT
>NW_007728568.1:124534-136286 GCF_000696425.1 Galeopterus variegatus
ATATTGCCATAGCTTTTTAATCCCTGTTACTGTCCTTAATTAAGGTTACAGTGAATGCCTGTTTGGGCTTTAGGTTTATCACAAGTAAGCTGATAAAGTCTCATTTACATAAGTACTGTGGATGTATAGCATGTCCCTTTGTAAATTATTCTAAAGTGGTATGTTAGACAAAAATTTTAGAAGTTTACAATTTTGTATAATTTTCTCTGGGAAGTCACTGGCTACTCAAAAGAGTTATGAGCTACATGCACATTAAATACTGGATTAAGATCAGTTTTTTTATGGTAACAGTTATTGAAGGTGTCTATTTGGTCAAATTTTTTTTTTTTTAATTTTTTGTGCTTTATACACAAAACAAATACTGACGGTTTCTATTTGGCCAATTTGTTTATATTTTATACTTTATATGCAAAGCAAAATGCTTACTTTTCCATACAAGAATAAAAACTATACTATTCTTAAGTCGGTAGTTCTTTGATTCCATTTTTTTTTTCCACTCAGTATTATGGTTTGTGTCCTTTTTGTGTGTTGAGGATTTGAAACTTTAATTTGGAGAAGAAAAATGTCCTTCTTAGGCACTACTTTCATGGTAACTATAATGAAGCTGGACATAATTGCATATTTACTCTTCCCTATAAATCAATAGCTTTGTAATATTATTAAAAGTTTTCCTTGTTCTTTAAACAGCAGCATTTTGTTAACATTAATCAGAACCTGACGTATGTTTCTTCTAAATGGCATCTGATGTGGTGTCTCTCTTCAGTTCTCTGTGGTTTCCTGTTTTTTTTCATACATAGAGAAAGGCCTTTTGAGGTATTAAGCCTCATATTTTTCTCCTTTTAATAGTTCATCAAAACTAAACTTTATTATAAATACAGCATAGTATTGTAAGCCTGTCTCACTGTTCATTTATGTGACTTCCCACAGACTCCTAGAATTCCTCTGGCCCTTACTGTGTGTCCCTCAACTAGTACTTCCTTATACATTCTCCCTTTGTATTCTTTAGCATTGCAAATCTTATTTTTGCCCGGAAAGTGTGTGTTTTTCAAGGACAGAGATGGTATCTTGTATTTCTGTAGTTTTATTTCCCTAATAGTACCTTGCCTTATCGATTAACAGATGTAGTAGATCAGTGACTCTCAAAGTGTCGTCTTCTCCCCAGTGGTATGGGCATCACCTGGGAACTTAACCTGATAGAAGCGTAAGTTCTTAGGCCCCACCCTAGTCCTACTGAATCAGAATGTCTTGATGGGGCAACAGCAATCTCTGTGTTAAAAAGCTCTTCAGATGACAACCGCTGCTACAGATAATTATTGAATGCATGTCAGCACTGTACCTTTATGGTGATGCTTCATTGTGAGGACTAGTATAGGATGGGGCAGAATTTAGTTTATACATCCTGAGTCTTTTATTTCTCAAGAGACATTGGGAGAAAAAAAAAAACCCTTAGATTTAAATATTTGCTATCTTGCAACAGGATGTATATAGCTCTTATGTTGTCCTAGTGTGAAAACTGTAGTTTATATGAATGGTTTCTTTCTTCTACCTATTTAGGAATAGGCATTTAACTTTCTGAAAGGAGGAAGGTTAACTAAGAAATGCATAATGGATGTTAACTAATTTTCATGGTGAGGAGGAACATGAGTGAATGTTGGAAACTGGTCAGATAGGGGATAGGTTAGGAGAGACTTCTTGTTTCCCTGGATAACATTCTATGCTCTTCTCAGTTTTTGGACCATTTAAATGCATTACCTATTAAAATTTTTGATGCATGATACTTAATAAAAATAAATTAATGAATAAATGTTGAGTAAATAAATACCCATGAGATAACCATTGTGGTTGGTTAAAAAAATTAAGATTTCCTTTTGTATTAATATGAAAAGTTAGATGACATGTGCTTTTCATCTCTGCAGAAAACATCAAGATAGTGGCAGAAATATCTTGATGACTTTTCACCTTAACCTTGAAATGGTGTATACACATTACTCTTTTGCTCAATGAATAAAGGATTTCTACTGTTATATGGACCTTGTAACTATTTTTAGAAAATATGCAGGGAGAATTTAATCTTGTATGAACAAATGAAGAGGTCATGACACATAGGACTTTGATCTAATACCTTCTTTCAGATGTGTTTCTGGAGATATCTTGATGACCAGGGACTGCTGGAGAGAAAAGTTGATTTAGCTTTTTGTCATGTTCTTAGCAAATGCAAAATAATTGAGTTAGCAGAACCCATTGCATGTGTTCTGAATTATGAACAATATTCTCAACTATTTGTCTTTTAATACAAATATAATTATATTAATTTTATGATTTAATTGTGCTGTTTCAATAGAAGGTATGTCTTAAATGACACATGATTCAATTACTCATTTTTTTCCCCCTTGCACAGAACTATTGTGCCATGGAAAGTATTCAGACAGTGCCTTCATGAGGTCCATCAAATTAGCTCTGGCCTGGAAGCAATGGCTCTAAAATCAACAATTGATTTAACTTGCAATGATTACATTTCAGTTTTTGAATTTGATATTTTTACCAGACTATTTCAGGTAAGCTTTATCCTTGCTTAGTCTTTTCATTCCTTCCTTTCCTCCTCCCCTCAGTGTGTGTGTGTGTGTCTGTCTCTCACTCACATGCATACATATATACACACATGTGGAAAATAATCTCATTCTTGGTAGTCTGTAATTGTAAGTGTTTGGTCATCACTGCAAGTTTAGAGTGAGTCATTTGGCTTAAGTTTGGAGGGTCAGGTGCTGTGAGCCTGGTGGTTGCTTGTTAGCTGTGAGAGGATTCATGCAAAAAAGCTTTTTTTTTTTTTGTCTTTTTTCGTGTCCGGTAATGGATCGCAACCCTCCGTGTTGCGCCCGTACCGGACCGGGACCAGCAACGGGATCGCAACCCTCGGTGCTGCGCCCGCACCTCGCTCAGCCAGTGAGCAGGAACCGGTCTGTATGTGGGATCCGAACCCTCGGCGGGAGCGCCGCTGTGCTCCCAAGCGGCGCACTGTAGCAGTGCACCACCGGGTCGGCCCCCCCCAAAAAGCTTTGTTTTAAGCTTTCTATTGTTTCTCACTTTGTTTCGTTGATTTTTTTTTTTTTTTGGCCCAATGGCTTATAGAATGCAACTTTTACAGTTATGCATTTGCCAGAGTTGTATTCCAACTTCTCCCCTTTGCATTCTGAATTACTTAGGTGAAAAGGGAAATAATAAACTTAGAAATAGCAAACTATTCTGTGTAGACGTATACTGTGGTTATGTGATATTTTATAAATTGCTTTGCTCATTCATCCACAAGTAATGAACATTTTTCCATGTCAGTAAATATTTTTCATCAAGATTTTGAATTTTCAGTTCCTACATAAATTTGCATCCAGTTATTAGGTCAGTATTAATTTAACAAAGCTCTCTTTTGGAAAAATTCAGATTTTTTTTTCCTGCATTCTCCCTAATGTAAATAATTTTGAGATGAACATTCTTGTTCTATTTTTGTTTTATAATCAGTTCTCCATAATTATTTTTCACACAGCTCTTCAGAAGTGGGTAGCATCATATGGACCTGTCAGCTTGTTTTTTTTGCATGTCTTAAAGGAATTAACCTAAACATGAAGATTTGAAATTTGTGTCCTGAGTTTGACTGTACAAAAAGATACATCTGTGGGATTCAATTCAAGTAGTTACAAAATGAGAGTCCGCTTGAAGTTTTTATGATTCTAATAATAAAAATTTATAGTAAGTGAGCTAAATTGATCAGAAATGAGGCTTCCTTATATTCTGACACAATTTTTATTATTTTAATCTCAAGTAAGATTAATTGTTTGAAACATGCTTTCAATAAATGTTAGAGTAGAATGTTGATTTCCTTCTTTCCATGTTCTATGAATTTTACTTCTCTGATTTATGATTCTGCTTGGCACTAGCCAGCAAGGATTAGGTGACTGATTTATGTAAGAAAACAACATTGCATGGAATTGACTTTTAATTTATGAAAGAACCCATTAATACAAGACAGATTAGCTCCTGTCAATAATACATATAGGATATATTTTACTTTATTACAAATTCAAAATCAAAATTCTACCTTGTATGCAGGGTAAGAAATTAGATAAATTACTGCAGAAAGTGTGTTTTTGCTTATTTTAAATTTATAGTAGTTTTATGATTATTCCCTTGGTAGATATAGGATATCAGCTTATATTTTTCCAAAGATTTTAAAATAAATTTTAGAAAAAAGTTGTGTTAACTGATACTGATCCTTTTATAAAGGAACCTCTCCTTTGTTTAAAGTTTTTTTTGCAGAATAACACTTCATTTATTTTACATGACACAAAGACATTCTACATATTATGACATTTGCTTCTTCACCTTGTGAAGAAAGAGAGCAAAAGCAATTTTCATACATTAAACCTAACTGCTCATTTTGGGAAGTGTGTATTTTTTTGTGGGGAGCCTGGATGACTTTTTTGTATGGGTAATAAATGCTAAAATGCCTCAGAGTTATGTATTAAAAGTATGAGAACAACTTAATGTTGGTTAAATGCTTACCCAAACTGCTACTTACTATGTGCACATATTTTCTTATAAGCTGTTTTACCTTAAAACAGCACAGGTAACCTTAATACGCTAAGGTATGTATATCTTTCTTATGTTCACTGGGATGGGACAGGAAAGGGAGCTATTTAATTAGAGCTACTATGAAAAGCTTTAAATAATAAAATCAAAGTCTTACCCAGGCCAAAGATTACTAATCTCTTTTAAAACACATGATTGATTACAAAAGTGGCTGAAGAACTCTGATGGGCCTCTATGTATTTCTGAGACTCTTCACTGCCTTTGGTATCTATGCTCATTATTCAGATGACTTGACTATTATCATACATGTGTCTTAAAATATGATAAAATTGTTTCTATGCATAGAGAAGTAGATGTTTTAGCTTTTTCTAATCTTTATTTTTTACACAACTTTAAAAATTGATTTTTTCTCAATTTTATTTTACTTATTAAATTTTTATATATTCTATATGAGAAATGTTAAGTTTTGTTAGTACTGTGACTACATGAATGCATATTCTGATATAGCTGTGATGTTGGTGGTGAATTGGCAATGAATTCTTCTAATTCTAAATTATTGAGGATGAGTTATCTAGCAGAGTGGCATCTGAAAGTAGATAAGGTACGCTCTTAGGATTTGTGTCTGAATTAGAGAAACTAGTATAAGGGTTTAAAGAAGGGGTTGGCAGGGGCCAGGAGATGAAGTTGAGAATTTCAGAGTGAATGGAACAAGTAAGAAATCTTGCTTCCTCTCATCACTTATCTTTATATCGAGGCAGAACTTGAACAAATTCTGGGAGTCATTGGAAGAATCTTGCTATGGTTATCTTTGTCTTTCCTCCTCTTTCTTCTGCCATTACCCTTCTCTCTCCTCTCTAAGTTGTTTAGAGATACTGGGATCAGCAGGTGCTAAAGTCCTGGAATAGAAACTTAGGGACTTTGCTTTTCTCTTCTCTCTCTCTCTTTGGGGCTGCTGTTCCCCTCTCCTTACATTTCCCCATTATTATAGAAGACTGGGTTATTGTGAAATTTGAGGGGTGACAGGATAAAGATTTTGGGGGGAATATCCTAGTGTCTACGGAATATATAGCATTAATGGAATAGGGAGGAAAATCAAAGAGGAGAAAAGTCATCAGTTGTAGCAAAGAATTATAAGAGAGTGTCTGGGCAGAGCAGCCAAGGACCCTCTTCCAACATAAGTTAGCTGGTAATTGGCTCTTATTGAAAGTATAAGTGTTTGGGAGAATGGAAGGACTTATCTTCTTCATTCACTTGATTAATATCTGTAGTCATTTAAAAATCTCCAAATAATTTTGTGTTCATGTATGTGAAAAATTTCCTTTAATCTAAAAATGAAATTACAAAAATAATTCTTATTTTCCAAAGTACTTTGTTTTACCTTCTTTAAGCCATTAGTTGGCAAAATACTTGAAAAAGAAAAAACACATAAGTACCACATGTTTCTGACTATTTTGAGTGGTTTGTATTCACAAGAAAAACAGTACACAGACTCATTCTATTGCATAAATGTTTTTGCAATTAAAACTGGCACTCTTTACTATGTACTAAGAAATGGTCACTAAATACTACAGCAGTTGGCTCAAAACTCCAATTTCATTTTTTTAACTTGTATTTTGATCTGTGCATTGGTTCTTTCTAAAGTTCACCATTTTTTTTAAAACAACTCTTCCATTAATTTGTGTGGACTTTAATGGGAGTGACCCAAATATTTGATATTCCTTCCATCATTATCCTATGTAGATGGGGGAGCAGAAAAAGACAAAACAAAAACTAGTGTCTAGAATAGCAGTTCTTTTTTTTTTTTTTTTTTTAAGTATTCTTGCTATGGTTATCTTTGTCTTTCCTCCTCTTTCTTCTGCCATTACCCTTCTCTCTCCTCTCTAAGTTGTTTAGAGATACTGGGATCAGCAGGTGCTAAAGTCCTGGAATAGAAACTTAGGGACTTTGCTTTTCTCTTCTCTCTCTCTCTTTGGGGCTGCTGTTCCCCTCTCCTTACATTTCCCCATTATTATAGAAGACTGGGTTATTGTGAAATTTGAGGGGTGACAGGATAAAGATTTTGGGGGGAACATCCTAGTGTCTACGGAATATATAGCATTAATGGAATAGGGAGGAAAATCAAAGAGGAGAAAAGTCATCAGTTGTAGCAAAGAATTATAAGAGAGTGTCTGGGCAGAGCAGCCAAGGACCCTCTTCCAACATAAGTTAGCTGGTAATTGGCTCTTATTGAAAGTATAAGTGTTTGGGAGAATGGAAGGACTTATCTTCTTCATTCACTTGATTAATATCTGTAGTCATTTAAAAATCTCCAAATAATTTTGTGTTCATGTATGTGAAAAATTTCCTTTAATCTAAAAATGAAATTACAAAAATAATTCTTATTTTCCAAAGTACTTTGTTTTACCTTCTTTAAGCCATTAGTTGGCAAAATACTTGAAAAAGAAAAAACACATAAGTACCACATGTTTCTGACTATTTTGAGTGGTTTGTATTCACAAGAAAAACAGTACACAGACTCATTCTATTGCATAAATGTTTTTGCAATTAAAACTGGCACTCTGTACTATGTACTAAGAAATGGTCACTAAATACTACAGCAGTTGGCTCAAAACTCCAATTTCATTTTTTTTAACTTGTATTTTGATCTGTGCATTGGTTCTTTCTAAAGTTCACCATTTTTTTAAAACAACTCTTCCATTAATTTGTGTGGACTTTAATGGGAGTGACCCAAATATTTGATATTCCTTCCATCATTGTCCTTTGTAGATGGGGGAGCAGAAAAAGACAAAACAAAAACTAGTGTCTAGAATAGCAGTTCTTTTTTTTTTTTTTTAAGTATATACTGGTATTCTTCCAAGTATTGTTTTATGCAATTTTTATTATGCCTTAAGAAGAAAATTCAAAACATGCATTTTTTTCAAGAACCATAGACAGAAGAACCTCTCATATTAGTATTCTTCAGAGCTCCTTTTTTATTTACCCAATTAGATATTTTAGTGTGATGGGGAAATACCCTGAAGACTTTTCTTGTTATGTCAAAAAGGCTAAAAACTCTTTATGACTAAATCATTCTTTCCCTTGTTATCCTCATCTCAAGGGATGTAATCCTTGAAGAATTCCGCCTTGTAAATTTGAAACTTGCTTAACGCTAATGAGGAACAAGTCTCAAAACAAACAAAAGCAGGAACTCTCTACCAGTAATCATGTCTAGGATGACTATTTCAACAGCATTAACTTGGCAACATAAAGTACCCTTTTTTTTTTCTTTTATGTGGAAGATTCAATTTTAATAATCTGGCACATCAGATAGAGTATGCTGCCAATTCCTTGGAATAAGTGTAGTTTCAACCTTAAAAATATTGCAGAGATTATTCATCTACACCTTTAAGCAAGGCTATCTGTCACTGAGTGCCTTTTTTTCTCTTGCCACGGTAATTGGAAGGACAACTAATCAGATTAAAGAGAAAATGGTACATTGATTCAAACCAAGTATTTTTGTGAAAGGCTTTTTACATAACTAACTTTTAAACACTAAACGTTTCCTAATTTTACAATTGTGTAAGGATAAACCAAATGTGAGGGAGTAGTATGTTACCATCGAAGGAACACTAGCATTTTAGACAAGTTGCCATTTAGAGGACAACTATCCCTCCTTGGTTTCTGTGTATCTGATACTGTGCATAGGTCCTGGTATACCATGGGTGAGCAAGACAAGCATGTTCCTTGCCCGTATGTAGCTTATGGTAAATGTGTAGCCTTCACCAAGTCACTTAAGTTCAATGATGTGTGTTTCTTATTCTATAAAGAGGCACCTGAAGGTATAGAAGTGAATAAAACAGACATGGAGGTGAGGAATGTGACAATAGGTAACAGTTTTAAGTATGTTGGTCTGAGAAGGCCTCATTGAGGAAGTGACATTTGGAGAGAGGAATGATGTGCATATTTGGGGAAAGAAAATTCAGGTAGAGGAATCAGCAAATACAAAGGCTCTGAGGTGGGAGAGGGCTTTCGTGTTCAAGCCAATAGCAAAGAGGCCAGCATGGCAGAAGAGGCAGAAAGTGGGAGAGTTATAGCAGATGGGGACAGAAAGAGAACTTGGGATCAAACCCTGTAAATTCTTTCTTGGCCATCTATAAGAACATTGGCTTTTATTCAAATTAGAAGGTTTTGAACAAAAGAGTTACCTGGTTATGTTTCAAAATGATCACAGTGGTATATTGAGAATAGACTGAAAAGAAGAGATTATGTGGTTTTCCTTTTTGCTCTCTACTCTATTCTTAAGAAATCTGTTTTCTGCCTAATCATATTTCTCCAAAAAATGATAAGCTATCGCATATTTTCTTTAAGTAACAAATGTTGACCTAAGCCACATAAGCTCATGTTAACTTTAAAAATATCCAGGAGAATTTCAGTAAGTGTATTAAATGATGGATTGGTATGTGGTCAATATTTGCTATTCTCTAGATAATCTCTTTAAATTTATTTGTATTTTTAGCCTTGGGGCTCTATTTTACGGAATTGGAATTTCTTAGCTGTAACACATCCGGGTTACATGGCATTTCTCACTTATGATGAAGTTAAAGCACGACTACAGAAGTACAGCACCAAACCTGGAAGGTAAGACTTTTTAGCAGTAATATTATGTGATATAGCTAAAGATGAAAAATCCTTTGTGGTTCATTCCGAAGTATATCAACAACACCCATTGGGGGTTTCTGGGGGGTGGTGTAGAAAAGCAAATAGACTGAAAGTCTGCTTCTTAATTGAACCCTTTAAATTAACACATTGTGCATGCTCTGAAACTTAGTGTTCATAGAGTAATACTTCATTTTTATTTGATTTGTGTGCGTATGGTATTTGTCCTTTAACAAAGTCTTCTCAAGTACAGGGGCTAATGGTGTTGTGCTTTACTGGGGATCAACCCACAAAGCACTACTTACCTCGTGGTTACATTTGAGAATCTAGGTGAAATATCCATCAAATGACTTTTAGTGCTAAAGAGTGGTCTTGAACCCTAAACTAACCTGTCAGCATGACACTGATTCATTTGATTATGGTAAGCGTGCCATTTAAGAAAGCAAGGTGCTAAACATGAATCAGATATTCACTTCATGAGTTTGGGGATGGGTAGCTACCAGCAAAAAGGTCAGCAGCAAATGATGAGAAGATGTGTAAATGAAATGAAATAGGAAAAAGGTGCATTAAGAAGAAGAATTTGTTCTAAAAAGCCACAATGTGGCTCTCATCACATTGTTAGCATTAGTATCTCTTATCTACATGAGTTGTTTGAACTTCCTCTGTAATAATCAGTTTTAGAAATGCCATCCTAAAACAATGTTTAGGGCAACAGAAAAGGATGTTCCATTAAAAACTGAGCAATTTCACAAGTATACATTTCAGTATTTACCAGATTCTTGGCATGTGAATAAATATGGAATTACTTCTAAAACTACTTACGATGCAGACTTGTAATAATTTTCTTCATTTTAGTATACTCTGTAAGTTCTGCCAAAATCAGTAGTATACAGAGATCTTGAAGATTTTAATATAACATTCAACTCTATTTGAAAGAATTTTATCATATTAATTTCTTAATGTAACAGTTTAATAATGGTCTTCTGAATTATAATTTATAGTGAATGTCTATTTTTTTGATACTTTTTATAACATTACAGCCATAAGTCTGTGTGGAGTTATTTTACCTGATTCTGATAGAGGATGCCAATAATTGACAGGTCTGTATCCTATTTTCAGACTCTAGGGGAATATGTGTTTAGACTTCCTTGAAAAGTCCTTTCCAAAGTTTCCATCAGCATAAAGTTCTTCATATTTAAAAATCACAACTCCTTTTTCTCTTTAAAGACCCAAGTTTTTTTAAAGATGAAATCACATTTCACTGCCAAATATATAAGCTAATGATATCCAATAACTATATAGCCATTATATATGCTAAATTGAATTTTGTAAAATTACTTTTATACTACATTCATCAGTAACTAAAGTGTATTAAAAGATGTTTGTTTATTTCTGCCACATACAAATAGCAGCTAGTGTGGTAAAATATAGCCAACAAATTTACGTTGACTTACTTTTCATCACCTGCTTATTGAGTTACAAAATCAGATGTGGATATCATGATGGCAAGATTGGGTATAATACAATTAAAGAGAAATAATCTAAAATGAGATGAGTAGATAATGAAATATAATGATGATTTTCAAGCCAAGTCAATATCTCCTTTTGTTGGATATTAATTTTAAGGGACTTTTTCTTTCATTTGACTTATATTTTTGAACTGTCTTGGCTTCTCATTGCAAGATATTGAATTTGACATGGGTAGATGGCAGCCATGAACTTATCTAATTTGGTTTCTAATTAATATAGTCCAGTTCTTTTGAGCTTTTATTTAAAGAATGCTTGGAAGAAAAATTATAATATTAAGCAAATTATTTAACAAGTAAAAATGCTTAACTTTAATGTTTAAATTACGAAGTGTTATATAGAATTCTACAGGAGAAACTGGCTCAATTTCTGCCTTAGGTGGACAAATTAAATTTTTAGTTATTTGTTTTGTTTTTACTTACTAAAAATGACTTATGTCGTTACTGTTTCTACCACCAGCACTTCTGTACACAACACCCTTGACAGTGATGGTAATAAATCACTTGATAGTTTGTAACTTCATTTATTTTCTCATATTACTCTGGAGATACTTAAATAAAAGGAATTATTATCAGTGTTTGTTATAAATCAATTAATGGAGAAATATAGTAATGTTAAAAATAAAAGATAGAATTTTATATCTGGAATGCTAAGTGATTCTGTTTATTCTATGGTTAAAAAAAAAAAAAAAAAAAACCCTAACAAATCATTTAGTAGTTGGCTTACCTTTTGAATGTGATTAAGCATAATTTTCTCATGTTTTCCAGCTACATTTTCCGGTTAAGCTGCACTCGATTGGGACAGTGGGCCATTGGCTATGTGACTGGGGATGGCAACATCTTACAGACCATCCCTCACAATAAACCCTTATTTCAAGCCCTGATTGATGGCAGTAGGGAAGGATTGTAAGTATGAGAATCTGTAGTCAGGATGCTTATGATTCACAGATTTGAAAAATAGAGACTGCTTTGCAAGGGAGAGAGTGGATAATAAGGTTGATGATCTGGCTGTT